>NC_142873.1:29354015-29657045 GCF_051225735.1 Oryctolagus cuniculus
TATCACATATTAATAGATCCTATTAGCAAAAGTTAATTGGCTTATTGTTTGAAAGCTTTTAAGACAATTTGTCCAATCATTCACTGACGTAATCTAACTGAGCAGAGAAATCAATGCTACATGTGAGAATGTAGATTTTATGTAATTAGTCTGCAAATTTGTTAATTTATAAAATAAAACAAGCATTTATACAATGATAACAAGTGCACCAACAAATCTTGGCAAGGCAAGGGATAGATCTGATTACCATAGCAGCAACAACATGTTATTTCCATGTCCAGATTTCACTAATCACACCTGCAAGGAAATGGAAAAATACGGACCACATACAGAAAAAAATAGTCAATAGCTGAGAAAACCTGAAACTAAATTTATTAAATGAATATTTTAGCAAATTGTTAATAGTATAGTCAAAGAACTTTAGGAAGCCAAGATTGAACAAGTAAAAGATGATACAAGAATGATGCCTCTTTTAATCAAATATAAAATAACAAAAAATAAATTATATAAAATAACCAAATATACATTATGGAGTTAAAAAGTAAAATAACTGCATTGAAAAATGTACCCAACAACATATTTGAATAGCAGAAGGAAAGATGAGCAAACCTGATGTTAGATAAATTGATATTATCCAGTCTAAAGAGTATAAGTAAAAAGGAAACAATAAAAATAAAGAGCCTCAGAGCTGTGTGGGACATCATGAAACATGCCAACATATGAATAATAAGGGTCTCAGAACGATATGTGAAATGGAGAAAATAGGAAAAGTATACATTCTAAGAATGTTGACAGGCTGGCGCCATGGCTCACTAGGCTAATCCTCCACCTGTGGCGCCGGCACACCCGGTTCTAGTCCCAGTAGGGGCGCCGGATTCTGTCCTGGTTGCTCCTCTTCCAGTCCAGCTCTCTGCTGTGGCCTGGGAAGGCAGTGGAGGATGGCCCAAGTGCTTGGGCCCTGTACCCCATGGGAGACCAGGAGAAGCACCTGGCTCCTGGCTTTGGATCAGCACAGTGCACCGGCCGCAGCGGCCATTGGAGGGTGAACCAACGGCAAAAGGAAGACCTTTCTCTCTCTCTCACTGTCCACTCTGCCTGTCAAAAAAAAAAAAAAAAAAAGAATGTTGACAAAAACTTCCTTAATCTGATGAAAAATAGCAACTTGTGCAATCAAAAAGCACAGCAAATTTCAAAAAGGATCTCTAAAAACAAAGACCAAAATAGAAGTAGCTGAAAAGTAATTGAAAATGTATTGGATATTACCAATAAAATTAACAGTGGATTTATCACCAGAAACCATGGAGGCCAGAAGGCAATGAGATCATATTCTCTGAGGACCAGGAATGAAAAACCAGGGGCTGACATTGTGGTGTGGTGGGTAAAGTCACTACCTTTGATGCCAGGATCCGAAATGGGTGCCAATCTGTGTCCTTGCTGCTCCATTTCTGATTCAGCTCCCTACAAATGACCTGGGAAATCAGCAGAAGATATGCCAAATGTTTGGGCCCCTGTCGCTCTTGTGGACTCCTAGTTCCTGGCTTCAGCCTGGCCCATCCCTGAGCACTGTGGCTATCTGGGGAGTGAACAAGTGGGTGGAATATCATATTCTCTCTCTCTCTCTCTCTCTCTCTCTCTCTCTCTCTCTCTCCCTCTTTCTCTCTCTCTCTCTCTCTCTCTCTCATGCTGACTTTCAAATAAATAAATAAATCTTTTTTAAAAAAGGATTTCCAACAAAAAATTCCTTATCTAGCAAAACTATCCTTCAAAAATGAAGGAAAATTTAAGGCATTGACAGATAAACCAAAATGAATTTTGGATTTATTTCTGATTGTTTCTTTTTGTTAAGAGATCTGCCCAGGAAGAAATACTACAGGCATTACTCCAGGCTGTAGAGAAAGCATAATAGTCAGTGATTCAAATTCATATAGAAAGCATATGAGTAAATCACATAGTCAACTAAATTTTTCCTTGTAATCACAGGACTAACACTAAGGAGATACTTTTAAAATATGAGACCATAAAATAAGCTGCAATATATTTAGGATGGAAATCAAATGATGTGCATTTCCATACACAATGAAGTATAATCAGCAATCAGTAACAGAAGGAAATGGGAGAAATATACAATAAGCAAGAATTAAACAGCATACTACTAAATAACCTATAGGTCAAAAACCAAATAACAAGGAAATTAGAAAATACATTGAAATACCTTAAAACAAAAACATAAGCTACAAAAAGTTGCAGGATGCCTATAATTTATAATAGTAATATTTCTATCAAGAAAGGAGAAAAAGGTTGTTGGTCACAGCCATATTGGTCTGCCCAATATCTGACTTCCTGCCACGGCTGGTCACCAAACCTACTCAGGCTGTGAAGCTCCCTCTCCCACCCACCTCAGCTTTGGTGTGTGCCTTGTTTTTCTTTTCAGCATAGTCCGCTCCCCGCTCCCCAAACTTGTGTGGTCACAATTTGTCAGGCGCACCAACCCAGGATATTTCATTCCCTTCTTCAGTGGGCCTCAGCTTTGATGAGTGCCCCTGACTCCAGCCTAGGTGCAGTCCAGACCCATTCCAGCTTTGGTGGGCATCATTGGCAAGCACACTCTGAGGCAGTATGACTTCCTTCTGCAGCTCCAGCTTTGATGAGCACCTGGACTCCAGCAACATTTTAGTCTGAGCTTTCCTTTATTTGGTGAGAGCGATTGTTCACACACATGTACTCAGGCTTCCCTCAGGCTTGGTAAGCAGCCCAGACTGAAGCCCCAAGCTCACTGCTCTGGTGGATTGGCTGAATGTGCACATCTGCTGGGATGTGTAGCTCTCTTCTCCAATGGTCCTGGCTTTGGTTCGTGTCCTGGACTCCAGCCTCATGGCAGATTGGGCCACTCCTGTTCTTGGTGGGCACATGTGACAGACTAACATGCCCCAGACTTGGGCCTGGCACTGTCACAATCCCAGCTACCACCACTGAGGCCCACTTGTCCCTGCTGGAACTGATGGAGCTCTACATGCCACTACCATCATTAAAGGTAGAAGAAGATGTAGGGAGACTCGATTTCAGTATCCAACTGTAATAAAACCCAATGTAGCCTGCCTAGCTGATGTCCAAACACACATGTGAAAACATCTTCTGTCCATTAAAGCTACCATTTTACACAATAGAAACTAATGATCTTCCAGATTCATAAAAGTTAATACAGAAATACAAGTATTAAACAGAAAGGCAATATGACACTACAAAAGGAACTCAATAAAAACACTTTAACATTAGACTCCATGGAAGGACACTTTGACAAAATGCCTGAAAAATAATTCAAAAGAATGATTATAGATACTCAGAGAGGGGGCTGGCTCCATGGCGCAGTAGGTTAATCCTCTGCCTGCAGCACCGGCATCTCATATGGGCACTGATTCTAGTCCTGGCTTCTCCTCTTCCCATCCAGCTCTCTGCTATGGCCTGAGAAAGCTGTAGAAGATGGCCCAAGTCCTTGGGCCCCTGAACCCACTTGGGAGACCAGGAAGAAACACCTGGCTCCTGGCTTCGGATCGGCGCAGCTCCGGCCGTTGCGGCCATCTGGGGAATGAACCAACGGAAAGAAGACCTTTCTCTCTGTCTCTCTCTCTCACTGTCTGTAACTCTACCTCTAAAATAAATAAATAAAATCTTTAAAATAGACATTCAGAGAGATACAAGAGAATACAGATAGCTACATGAAATTAGGAAATTGATACATGATATGCGTGGGAAATGCAGCAAAGAGATAGACATTGAGAAAGAAACAAGAAGAAATCTTAGAAATGAAGAATTCAGTAAGTCAATTAGAAATTACAGTTGAGGGGCCGACGCTGTGGTGCGGCTGGTTAAAGCCCCATGCCTGTAGAGCCGGCATCCCATAAAGGTGCTGATTTGAGTCTCGGCTATTATATTTCTGATCTAGCTCTGTGCTATGGCCTGGAAAAGCCATAGCAGTAGAGAATGGCCTAAGTGCTTGGGCCCCTGCACCCACATGGGAGACCTGGAAGAAGTTCTTGGCTCCTGGCTTTGACTCAGCTCAGGTCTGGTGAGTGATTTGGGGAGTGAATCAGCTGGTGGAAGACTTCTCTCTCTTTCTCTGGTTCTATCTCTCTCTGTAAACTGTCTTTCAAATAAACAAAATAAATCAAAAAAAGAAGTACAGTTGAAAGCCTAAAAACAGATTATATCTACCAGAAGAAAGAATATCTGAACTTAAAGACAGTCCTTATGGAATATTCTAGTCACAAAAAAGAAAAGTAAAAAAAGGTAATAAGAATGAAAACAGGCCGGCACCGCGGCTCACTAGGCTAATCCTCCACCTAGCGGTGCCGGCACACCAGATTCTAGTCCCGGTCGGGGCGCCAGATTCTGTCCCGGTTGCCCCTCTTCCAGGCCAGCTCTCTGCTGTGGCCAGGGAAGGCAGTGGAGGATGGCCCAAGTGCTTGGGCCCTGCACTCCATGAGAGACCAGGAGAAGCACCTGGCTCCTGCCATCGGATCAGCGCGGTGCGCCGGCCGCGGCGGCCATTGGAGGGTGAACCAACGGCAAAGGAAGACCTTTCTCTCTGTCTCTCTCTCTATCTACTTTGCCTGTCAAAAAAAAAAAAAAAAAAAAAAAAAAGAATGAAAACAATCTCTCCCCATTAAACTAACAAATATTTGAATTGTTGGGATTTCTGAGGACAAAGAGAGGAATAGAGGCCTAGAAAATTTGTTTAATGATATAATAGTTGTAAACTTACCTAGTCTGGGGAAAGATATGGACCAAATCCTTGGTCCTGGCTCCTGGCTTCAGATTAGCCCAGCTCAGGCCATTGTGGCCATTTGGGGAATGAACCAGTGGGTAGAAAACTTTCTCTCTCTCTCTCTGTATCTCTCTTTCTCTGTCTCTGTATAACTCTGTATTTCAAATAAATAAATAAATCTTTTAAAAACATATATTTATTTATTTGAAAGGCAATTAGAGAGAGAGAGAGAGAGAGAGAGAGAGAGAAAGATCTTCTGTCTGCTGATTCAGTTCTCAAATGACCACAATGGCTAGAGCTGGGCCAATTGAAAGCCAGAGGCCAGGAGCTTCTTCTGGGTCTCCCACACGAGCGTATGGGACTAAGAACTTGGACCGTCTTCCCCTGATTTCCCCGGCCATAGCAGAGAGCTTGATCAGAAGTGGAGCAGCCGGGACTCGAACTTGCACCCATATGAGATGCCAGCACAGCAGCGGTGGCTGTACCCACTATGCCACTACACAGCTCCCTCTTAAAAACTAGAAAAAGAGCAGTAACCTAACTCCACACTATCAGAAAGAAAGTAATATAATGATTGCTGTGAAAATAAATGCAATAGAGTTTAGAAAAAGGCAAAAGAATGAAAATGAAATTAGTTTATGTTACTTAAAATGGTAAAATTAACAAACCTTTACTATACATCTCCTTTTCCCTGGCCTCTTGCCAAGAGGGGGCTGGCTGTAGCCCCAGGCCTCCAGGACACATGGCCTTTGGGCCACACACCCTAGGCTCCCTGGCCTAGATCACATCCACGTGGCTGGTTCCTGGTGCTCGGTATGAGCCCCTATTCACCTCTCTCTCTAAATTAAGCTCTCACTCTCCTATGCATCTTTCTCACTAAATAAAGCTTAAAATGTAAAAAAAATATATACTGACCCAAAAAATACTATACTGGCCAAGAAAAATGCATAAGACTTAAATAATAAAAACTGCTAGTAAGAGAACTTTGCAGTAAATATTATGAAAATACAAAGAATTGTATCAGAAGGCTCTAAATAATTATGTGCAAAAAATTCCCAGAGATCAAACTACCAACAAATATTAAAGAGGTAGAAACAATTTAATAGATCTATAATAAATAAGAGATTGAATTGGTAATCAAACCTTTCTATAAAGCAAACTTCATAATAAGCTGGCTTTACTGGTTAAATCTTCCTGATGATTAAAGACAAATTAACATCAATCCTTCCAAAATCTTCTTGCCCCATAAAGGGAATTGACATACTCTCCAGTTCACTTCATGAGGCCAGTATTACTCTTATTCCCAAACCAGACATACATCACAAGGATATAAAACTACAGACCAGTATATTACATTAGAAGATAGATACAAAAAGCTTAACAAAACAATATTATTTCTTGCCATTTTCGAATTTATTTTTGTCATTTTCTCAGTCTACTATTATTGAGTTAAATATTTATTATTATTCACCTTGAAAAAACTTTAACAAAACAGTAGCAAACTGAATCCATTAACATTTAAAAGGGTTCTATATTACAACCAAATGGAATTTATTTCAAGAACACAATATTGACTTAGTATCTAAAAATGTATCAATACAAAATACTATGTTAATGAAAACATTCTAGCATTACTAGATATGGAGAAAACTTTTGATAAATAAAACAACTTTATTTAGTAAACTTAGAAACAACAACAACTACTGTTTCTTCTTTTTAAATATTTATTTTATTTATTTGGAAGGCAAAGTTACAGAGAGAAAAAACTTTCCATTAGCTGGTTTACTCCCCAGATGACTGCAGGGCTGGGCCAGGCCAAAGACAGGAGCCAGGAGCCAGGAGATTCATCTAGGTTTCCCGCATGGATGCAGGGGCCCAAACACTTGGATCATCCTCTGCTGCTTTCCAAGGCACATTTTTTAGCAAGGAGCTGGATCAGAAGTGGAGCAGCAGGGTCTTGATCCAGTCTCATATGGATGCTGGCATTGCTGACAATGGCTTAACCTACCACAACACAATGCCAGCCCCAACAATAATTTCTCCAATCAGATAAAAGGAAACTGTGAAGAAAACCATGGCTGACATCACTTAGTGGTGGAAGACTGAATACTCTCATTAATTACATTTATAATGTCAAGGTACAAGTAGGCAAACAGTAATAACAATAATAACAATAACAACAATAACAAAAAAGCATCTAGACTGAAAAGAAAATTAAAACTGTCTCCATAGGTGACATAATCTTGTACATGGAAAACACAAGAAATGAAAAACTTTTGGAACTAACAGATAAGCTCTGTAAGTCAATATATAAAAGTTCATTGTATTTCTAATTTTTATTTGTGTATTTGTATATTTTATTTGTGTATTTGTGTAGAGAGACAGAGAGAGAGAGCTCCCATCTGCTGATTCACTTCACAAATGCCTACATTGACTGCAGATTCTTAGGCTAAAGCTGCAAGTAAGAATTCCATCCAGGTCTCCTACATGGACGGTAGGTATCCAACCATTTGACCCATCACTTACCCTCAGCAGGAAACTGGAATAGGGAGTGGAGCTAAGGTACAAACTTGGACACTCTGAAACGAGATGTGAGAGCCCCGAGCAGCATTTTCACTGTTATGCCACTCACTCATTCCTCAACTGAAAAAAAGAAATATGAGATTAAGAAAACAATTCCTTTCAGAGTTACATGCAAAAGAATGACATATTTGGCAGCAATTTAACAAAATAAGTGTACCAACTGTACTCTGGAAACTGTAAGATGAAGCTGAAAAAATTTGAGAGAAGATAATAAATGAAAAGTTCATGGATCAGAACTTAATATTATTAAGAGAGCTATACTCCCCAAATTGTTCTATATATTTGACCCAATCCCTCCCAAAATCCAAGCTGCATATATTGCATAAATTGACAATCAGATTCTAAAATTCATGTAGAAACTTAAAGGATCCAGGATGGATAAGACAAGCTTGGAAAAAAAAAAAAAAACACAAAGCTTAAGATGTAATTTAAGGATGCCAAGACAATTCATTTGGGAAAAAATAGCCTTTTAAATAAGATAGGGTGGATAACAGCCATTTTTAACAAATGAGTCTAAGCTAACTCAACATGCAGATGCAGAGGTGTAAAGGTAGACTCATAACTCCCATCATATACTAAAATTAACTCAAAGCATGATGGACGTTTGACATAGCAGTTAAGATACCTCATGGGATGCCCACATCCCAAATTAAAGTTCCTGGATGGGGTAGCAGCTCCATACCCAATTACAACTTCCTGCTAATGCATGCTCTGAGAGGGATCAGGTGATAGCTTCAGTATTTGTGTCCCTACCACCACATGGGCAACCTAGATTGAATTCCCATATTTGGCTTTATCCCGGCCTAGCCCCAGCTTTTGCAGAAATTTTGGAGAGTGAACCAGGAGATGAGAGATCTCTGTGTGTCACATTCACTCTCTCTCTTTTAAGTCAGTAACAATTCTTAAAAATAAAAAAACTCAAAGTTTATCAAAAATCTAAATGTAAGATATTAAAATTACAAAACTCTTAGAAGAAAAGACTAGTTGGATCAGACAGTTAATTCTGAGTGAATTCTTGTGAGTCCAAAACACAAGTACTAAATAAATAATAATTGAATTTCATTTAAATTAAAAACTTTTTTTGCTTCAAAGAATAGTTTTAAGAAAGTGTAAAGGTAGCTCACAGAATAGTAGGGGATATTTGCAAATCATATACCTTATAATGATCTGGCATCCAGGATATATATTTAAAAAAATCACCAGCAGCTCAATACTAAAAAGACTCAAAATGCCATTTATTATATATTGTTTATATGAAATGTCCAGAAAGGGAAAATTCATGAAGAGAGAAAATTCATGAAGAGAGAAAAGCGATAAATGGTTTCCAGGCACTGGTGGGAAGAGGAATGAGGATTTGACTGTGGGAATGAGGTTTCTTGCAACTCAAAAACTCAACAATAAAAATAACAACCAATCCAGCTGAGATGAAAATGGTCCAAAATCAGTTCTGATTGTTGTATGATTGTACATATATTAAAAAGCACTAATTGTATACTTTAAAATGATGAATTCTATAGTATATGAATTATTTAACAAATACATTATAAAGAGAATACTGCAATGAACATCCTTCTCCATGTTTTAGTACATCAATTGTTTAAATGTTTCTATAATCTTTGGACCTACAATTAGAAATTAAAGGTTGTAGGATTAAAATGTTGCTAGAATATGATAAATTGTTCCACAAGTTACTTATATCATTTATGCTTTAACCAATTGTATGAGAAATCTCAAAAGTTCTATTTATCCTTTATTTATTTGACATCAAATTTTATTGATTTATTTTTAATTATTATTTTGTTTTTACTTACTATAAATTTATGTTTAACTGACTTACATTACTTTGAACTGAAGTGAAATTAAATATATTTTCATAATTTTTAGCCATTCAGTTTCCTCTTCTATAAAATTTCTATTCATATCCTGTGTTTACTTCTACTGAGCTGTTAGTTTGCAAAAATATCTGACATTGCTAGTTACACAGGAACTAGAAACTTTCCATTCTCTGTAGTGAGAGATGAGCATTAACAGTCACTCGAACATGTTAGAGTATTCTAGCCAGACACCACAACCATTCTGGAATGGAATCTTGGAAACATATGGTTACCATGACAAATGAAAACATTTCAGAGGATTCTCATCATTTAACTGAACAGAGGACTTTACCTTTGCTTAAAAGGAAATATAAGTTTCTCTTCTATACTTTGCCTTACCAATGGTTACAGAGAAATTATAAAAAGTAAGTAATTATGCCCCTGTTAATCTTGCAAAATCTTGTCTTCTTTCTAACCCTGACCTTTTTTCTTAAGTGTCTTCGTTTTTGTTATTGATGTTATTGTTGTTGTGATAAGAGAAAAACCATGGATATATTAGAAAATATTTCACCATAGGCCGTCATCTAAAATTCCCACCAAATTTAACAATTGGAAGAATTCAACTTTGTTAGTTGAACCCTCCAACTTCATGTTGCATTAACCAGCATTCTCCAGAGAAATAGAACCCATACATAGAAACAGACATTGTAAGGAATTATTGACATGATTACAGAGATTGAGAAGTCCTACAACTTTCTAGCTGTAAGCCAGAGATGCAGGAAGTCCAATGGTATAGTTTGAAGGCCTTAGAGCCAGAGAGCCAGTGATGTGGATTCCAGCCTGATTCTGAAGGCTTGAAAACAAGGAGTGCTGAGGCAAAAAGATCAATGTCCCAACTCCGTCATCAGCTGTCATTGCTTAATGTGTAAGCGATGCAGAGAGGAAGTGAACATTCCTAAGCTTTCTTGTTTTATTTAAGCCCTCAGCTAAATATGGAATGGAGGATGCCCTTTCAATTGGGGAAGGCCAACTGCTTTACTGAGTCCACAAATTTAAATGTCGATATCTCCTGGATCACCTTGACAAACACAATTGAAAATAGTGTTTATCAATACTGGGCATCCTATGGTTCAGTCAGGTTGATATATGAGTCTACTTTCTGTCAATTTGGTTAACATTTCCTTAAACTTAATCTCTGAATAGAGACAAAATAAAATAAAAATTCCACCTAACATGATACAACTATTCTGCATACAATCCCAACATAAACAAAAACTTTGCCTTAAAAGGAGAAAAAGTCCTTAAGTGATGTTTATGTTTTTATGATATGCCAAAACTTAAGTAGTATGATGTAAAATTAAGAATATTTAAATGCCATGATTTGAAGTCAACACATGTTGAAGGAATAAGAGAGGAATGAAAATAAAAATACTTGCTATAAACACACATAGTTATTCATAATAAATTAAGAAAATATTGGGCAAAACACTCATAATGATTGCAGTTCTCATTTTTTTACTTGTCACACTATCATAAGTTGTGTTTTTAATTGCCTTCCTTGACTTCCTATTCTGCATTCCTTTGCCTTCAGCAAGTACCTCATGGTTTTTTACTTACTGAGGGGACCCGAATTCTTCTGAAACACGTGGACCATTAGCAATTCTACCTGAATTGAGTTGCTGTATGTTTCCATTTATTTTGATCACAAGCATGGTAAAACTGGAAAATGCCCTAAGGGATCTCCTACATTCCAGATACACTCTTCCTAATTTCTACTACCAAATAGTGGTCCAATTTATTCTTAGCAGGCAGGGTGAGACAGTTCAGCCAGCATAGCGAACTCTCTTCTTTTCCTTCTGATTCACAGGAAAGAGACCAAAGTGGCCAGTTGGCATCTTTAATTTCCAATTCAGTGGAACTGTTGTCTCCTGGTAGAAGAGGGATGCTTCTTTCTTCTGTATCTGATTTTAAGCCAGAAGATTATAAGGTCACAGGAACTGGAAGCAAGTGCACCACCACAAATAACAGTGAGTGGTGCCACTCTTATTTCCACTCATTGATTTTTAGACCTATGAATAGTGGTTATGGGAGAAACTGCACCATTAATTGAACACCAATTCAGAATATAATCAGCCTCATGAGGGAGCTTTCTTTTCTCAATCTTGTAAGATAGTGCCACCTAGCTGTAAATTCTACAGACAAATCTGAGTCTTCAAATGGTCATTCTACCATTCTATCAAAAAAGCTGCTTTAGGATGGTGAATTCCATGAGCATGATCCCATTGTCCCATTTCTTTGGCTGTGAAGTGAATTTCTTGTTCAGACACAATGTTATGTGGAAAACCATGATGATAGATAGATAAGGTATTCTGAAAGTTCACAAATTCAGTTATGGAAGAAATGTCGCATGCAGAGAACCTGTATCCAGAGTAAGAGTCTATTCCTGTAAAAAACAAAATTCTGCTCTTTCTATGAAAGATATGGCCCAATATAAGCAACCTGCCAGAAGGTGACTGGTTGATCATCCTGGGAGATGGTACTATATTGAGGACTCAGTGTTGGTCTTTACTACTGGCACACTGGGCACTTACTAGAGTCCCTTTTGTCATTTTTTTCTTTTATTTGGGGAATGCACACTTCATGAATTTAATATACGCAAATTTGTGGACACTGTGATTCCTTCTCTAGGCTTCCCTCCTGCCCATGCTTAAACCCTTCTTCCTCCCCACTCTCCCACTCCCATTCTTATTTTTAACAAATCTGTTTTCAGTCAATTTTATACTCACGAGGTTAACCCTACATGAAATAGAGAGTTCACTGAATACTATGAAGAAAACAGAAAAATCAACAAAAACAAAAACAAAAAAATTGTTCCTCAACAGTCAAGATAAGGGCTGTTCAAAATCATCACATCTCAAGGTGTCAGTGTCACCTTTTAGGTACTCTATTAATTACCACAGATCAGAGAGACTATATGGTATTTATCTTTTTGTGACTGGTTTATTTCACTAAGTATAATGGATTCCAGTTGCATCCAATTTGATGCAAATGACAGCATTTCATTTTTTTCTTACCACTGTGTAGTATTCCATAGTCTGTGTGTGTGTTATGTGTGTGTGTGTGTTCAAATAATTTCTTTATTCAGTATTCACTTATGTTGATGGACATCTGGGTTGATTTCATATCTTAGCTATTGTAAACTGAGTTACAATGAACATGGGGGTACAGATCCTCTTTCATATACTGATTTCGTTAACCTTGGGTAAATTCCTAGGAGTGGGATGGCTGGGTCATATGATAGGTCTATATTCAGATTTCTTTTTTAAGATTTAGTTATTTATTTGAAAGTCAGAGTTACACAGAGAGAAGGAGATGCAGAGAGAGGGGTCTTCCATCCACTGGTTCAATCCCGAATTGGCTGCAACGGCCAGAGCTGCACCGATCCAAAGCCAGGAGCCAGGAGTTTCTTCTGGGTCTCCCATGAGAGTGCAGGGGCCCAAGGACTTGGGCCATCTTCTACTGCTTTCCCAGGCCATAGCAGAGAGCTGTATTGGAAGTGGAGCAGCCGGGACTTGAACCGGCACCCCTATGGGATGACAGCATAATCGGCAGCAGCTTTAGCCTCTACACCAAAGCACTGGACCCTCAGATTTCGGGGGTATCTCCATACTGTCTTTCATAGTGGCTTTATCAGTGTACATTCCCACCAATAGTGGATTAAGGAACCTTTCCCCCTACATCCTTCCCAGCATTTGTTGTTTATTGATTTCTGTAAGGAAGCCATTCTAATGGGAGTGAGGTGAAACCTCACTGTGGTTTTGATTTGCATTTCCTGACGCTAGCCATCCTAAGCACTTTTTTCATGTGTCTGTTGGCCTTTTGAATTTCCCTCTTGAAAAATTTCTGTTCAGGTCCTTTGCCCATTTCTTAACTGGGTTGTTTGTTTTGTTGTTGTTGGGCTTCTTGACCTCTTCATAGATTCTGGAAATCAATACTTTATCAGTTGCATAGTTTGCAAATATTTTCTCCCATTCTATCTGTTGCCTCTCCACTTTGCTGATAATTTTTTTTTTTGCCATGCAGAAGCTTCTCAGTTTGATGTAATCCCATTTATTAATTTTGGCTTTGATTGCCTGTTCTTCTGGGGGTATTTTCCAAGATGTCTTTTCCTGTGCCAATATCTTGTAGGGCTTCTCCAATACTCTCTAGTAATTTGAAGGATATTAGGTCATAATTCCAGGTCTCTGATGCATTTTGAGTGAATTTTTGTCTAAGGTGTAAGTTAGGGGTCTTGTTCCATACTTCTGCATACAGCTATCCAGTTTTCCCAGAACAATTTGTTCAAGAAAGTGCTTTTTGCTCCGAGGATTAATTTTTCCTTTTTCATCAAAGAAAAGTGTAGATGTATGGATTGATTTCTGGAGTTTCTATTCTATTCCATTTGTCTACACATCTGTTTTTGTGCCAGTACCAGACTGTTTATTTTTATTAAGATTTATTTATTTTACTTGAAAGTCAGAGTTACACAATGAGAGGAGAGGCAGAGAGAGAGAGAGAGAGATAGAGAGAGAGAGAGAGATCTTCCATCCGCTGGTTCACTCCCAAGGTGGCTGCAACAGCTGGAGCTGCACTGATCCAAAGCTTCTTCTGGGTCTCCCACATGGGTGCAGGGGCCCAAGGACTTGGGCCATCTTCTACTACTTTCCCAGGCCACAGCAGAGAGCTGGATTGGAAGTGGAGCAGCCGGGTCTCGAACCGGCATCCATATGGGATGTTGGCACTGCAGGCAGCGGCATTAACTGCTACACCACAGCGCCGGCCCCAATACCAGGCTGTTTTAATTATAACTGCCCAGTAGTATGTCTTGAGATCTGGTATTGTAATGTCTCCAGTTTTTTTCTTTCTTCTTCTTCTTCTTCTTCTTTTTTTTTTTTTTTTTTTGTCTTAAGATTGCTTTAACTATTCGGGATCTCTTGTGTTTACATATAAATTTTAGCATCATTATTTCTAGATCTGTGAAGAATGTTGTTGATTTTTTATTTCGATCACATGAATCTATAAATCACTTTTGGAAGTATGAACACTTCAATGATGTTGATTCTTCCAATCCATGAACATCAAAGACTTTTCAAACTCTTTTTTCTCTTCTTCTATTTCTTTCTTTAAAGCTTTGTAATTTTTATCATAGAGATCTTTGACCTCGTTGGTTAAATTTATTACAAGGGATTAATTCTTTCTGGAGCTATTCTGTATGGGATTGATCATAGAAGTTCTTTCTCAACTATGGCATTGTCCATGTATACAAAGGGTATTTGGGCCAGTGCCATGGTATAGCAGGTAAAGCTCCCGCTTACAGTGCCAGCATCCTATTTGGGTGCCAGTTTGAGCCCCAGCTAATCCACTTCCAATCCAGCTCTCTGCCATGGCCTGGGAAAGCAGTAGAAGGTAGCCCAAGTCCTTCAGTCTCTGCACCCACATGAGAGACCCAGAAGTCCAGGCTCCTGGTTTCAGATTGGCACAGCTGTGGCCATTGTGACCATTTGGGGAGTGAACTCATGGATGGAAGTCCTCTCTCTCTCTCTCGCTCTTTCTCTCTGCTTCTGCCTCTCTGTAACTCTGCCTTTCAAATAAGGAAATAAATCTTTTTAAAAAGGCTATTGATTTTTGTGTGTTAATTTTGTATCCTGCTGCTTTACCAAACTCTTCTATGAATTCCAGATAGTGTCTTGGAGGAGCCTTTTGAATCCCCTGTGTATAGAATCAGGTCATCAAAGGGATAGTTTGATTTCCTCCTTTCCCATTTGTGTCCCTTTTATTTCTTTTTCTTGCTTAATGATTCTGGCTAAAATTTCCAAGACTGTATTGAATAGCAATGGTGAGAGTGTTTATACTTGTCTGGTTCCAGATCTTAGTAGGAATGCCTCCAGTTTTTCCCCATTCAGTAAGATTCTGGCTGTGGGTTTGTCATAAATGGCCTTGATTGTGTTGAGGAATGTTCCTTCTATACACAATTTGCTTGAAGTTTTCATCATAAATGGATACTGAATTTCATCAAATGCTTTCTCTTCATCTATTGATAAAATCATGATTTTTGTTCTTCAGTTTGTTAATGTGATGTATCACATTTATTGATTTTTGGATGTTGAACCATCCCTGCATACCAGGGATAAATCCCACTTGGTCTGGGTGAATGATATTTTTGATGTGTTGTTAGATTCAATTGACTAGTATTTTGTTGAGGATTTTTGCACCTATGTTCAACAGGCAAATTGGTCTATAACTCTCTTTGTTGTTTTGTTCCTTTGCTATGTAGTCCAGCAACATTAGGGACAAACAACCACCTTAATATATTTGAGTATTTCAAAATGAACTGAATATTTAATAGATGTTCAAAAGTTTCAAACATACAGTTATCCAGATCTTTGCCAATATTTTGTTATTTTTAAATTTCAGATTAACATTAAATACTTATACATTTTTAGTACATGTAGCTTTTTGACACACTGCTTAAACTGACCATACCAGGAAACCCGTCTTTCCATTTCTTTATCCATTTCTTGCATGTGGGTGTGTGCATGTGAGTGTGTATGTGCATGAGTGTTTGGAGCCTACAAATTCTTCTCTTCTAGTTATAACAAACTGATTACATTTCAATACAGGTACTTCATGTATCTCTATATAACGGTTCATGACATGGACTATCAATGGTCTCTCTACTACTAGAAATAGAAAATAGCCTATTTAACTTCTTCATATTAGACACAGAATATCGTAAGTCCAAGAACTAATTCAAAAAACTCATCCTTAAGATTTTGTTCCTATAAAACCACTCTCAGTACAAAATCTGTATTAGTTATGGTTCTCTAAACAGAACCAATAGAAAAGTGATCATTGGGTGGGTAGGTAGGAAGGAAAGAAAGAAAGGGAAAGAGAGATAGAAAGAAAATCTCCTACATGGTACCAAATCACCCTTGGAACCAAAATCTGTGTTAGGGTTCTCCAAAGAAACAGAGAAAAGAGATTTCTAGAAAGATAAATAGGCAGATATGTATTACCTAATTATATCAAGACATACAGATATAGACCGAGTAAAAGACAGAGAAAGAGACATAGACATAGATGTAGAGATAATTTCTCTTGGTGCAAAATCAATATTAGTTAGGGTTCTCAAAGAAACAAACATCTACTGGTTCTGGCTCTCTTTCCCTTCCTTCTCTCAATAAAGATATAAAATATATATAAGATATATATAAATATGTATATTGTAGATGGAGAGACCAAAAGAGAGATATTTATTATGAAGTATCAGCACATGCAATATGGAGTGTGAGATGTCTGACAATGTGCTTTCCACAAGCTGCAAATTCAGGAAAGCTGATGGTTTAATTCAAAACTGAGAAGTAGAAAGTCTATAGTGTACATTTTTTTTGTGTGTGAAGGGATAAGGCTTTATTAGGGATAAGGCATCCATCAAAATGGAAGGGACAGGCAGCGCGCCCAGATGCTTGGATTGGGGGAGAGTGAGGTTACATGGTTGAATGGACAGAATATGTAGTGTACATTCTAATCCCAGTCTAAAGACCTGGAAATCAAGACTTCTCAGTACAGGAGTGCTGACGGCAGTTCAGCAGATAGGTGGGGAGCAAATGGAAACTTTTGCCTTTTTGCTCTTTGTTCCTCAAAAGATTGGATGCTGACCAGTCATATTGGAGAGTATTCTACATGTTACTCAATTCCACCACTTTCAATGCTGATCTCTTCCAGAAAAATCTTTATTAGGAACAGTGTTTAAATAAATAAATAAATAAATAAAAGCCTGAAAATCCTATGGCATAATGAAGCTGACACATAAAATTATTCATCACAACATCTAACTTCTTTCCCATTTCTGACCGCTCCTGCCTTACAGGCATCTTGGGCACTTATGTTTTCTTCTGGCTGTCTAACAGCCTATAAGTTGTTATCTAGCCAAGTTTGGTCTGACTCCAAGCACTCAAGATCTGAAATTGAAATCCCCTCCAGGAAACATTTTATTTTCCCCAGTGAAGCTGGATTTCAAGGAATCAGGAAATAGAAAATCTCACCTGGTAGTGAAAATATCATAAGACTGAGTAGTTTAAAGATCAACAAAAGTGGCCGGCACTGTGGCATAGTGGGCTTAGCCTCCACCTGTGGCGCTGGCATCCCATATGGGTGTCAGTTCCTATCCCACCTGCTCTTTATCCAATCCTGCTCTCTGCAATGGACTGGGAAAGCAGTAGAAGATGGCCCAAGGGCTTTGGCCCCTGAACCCACATGGAGGACCTGAAAGAATCTCCTGGCTCCATGCTTTGGATTGATCCAGCCTTGGCAGTTGCAGTCACATGGGGAGTGAACCAGAAGACCCTTCTCTCTGTCTCTCCCTCTCTCTGTTTGTAACTTACCCTCTGAAATAAATAAATATTAAAAAAAAAAAAACAAAAGAGTGTGGTCATTTGTTAATTAAAATAAACCATACTCACCTATTAAAAGTAAAAATTATGAGGTATATTCCATATATGTCCTAAAGTTTCCTCCTGTATGTATTTAACCTAAGAGAACTGAAGCAGCAAACATTTGTCATAGCAAACCCTTTGATTGAGCAATAACACAACTTGTTTGGAAAAGATACTGAAAGCACACTAGCTATTAAATAGCTGAATTTTGAGTAAATAGAGCATTTCTGCAATGGGACTTTTGTCCTTATGTATGGTCTCAGGGACATCTCCATGGGGAGTTGGCTAATGCTTCTCTTGGTTGATGAGGACATGAGAAAAGCAAGGTGAGCATCTTAGAGAAGTGGGAATGGGATGTGGACATTGAAAGTTCTTCCCTGGTTTTGATTTGGCACCGGGATAAGTTGGTGACACAGGAATATCCAAGAAAGCACACACAAAGTGTTGCTGTAGGGGGACAGCTGGAAGGAGGTCAGCTCTGCAGGCACTCTGGAGCTGCTGGGGTGGCACAGCTGGAGGGGAGGCTAAGGGAGTCAAGTCACATTCTGGGTCAGGTGGAGAATTCCTACAGGTGAAAGTCTTGCAAACGTTTGAACTGGGAAAAAATCATCTCTTTTACTTATGAATCATAATGAAAAACTAAGTGAATGTAAGGTCAAAATGAAGATTGTTACAAGAAAATCTAGAAAGGCAATGATAAACCAATGACAAGTAACTCTGAGAAAATATTGTCAAAGAGAAGATAATTTTTTAAACTGAATAAAGCAACTCCATCTCTAAAATGTGATATCCAAGTACAGCTATAGCAGTTTAAGAATAAAATAGCACAGCTCAATAAGAAAGTGGAGTAGGGGCATATTCTCACAAAACGAAGTCTATGTTGGAAACAGCACCAAGAAAATAAACATTGTTAAAGTACGGTAAGGAGCATGAAGCACAAATTCTAGGTAAGCTAAAAAGACTTGAAAGGAGAACTAATAGAAGCATAATTAGTGTCACCAAAGTAGAGACCCAAAATAACAAAAGATAAAATCTTTAAACAAAAATTTTAATAAAACTTTCCATTAATATATACATTGCAAACCAGATTATGACCTAAGAAAAATTAACTCAAGACAATCCATAATTAGCTGTATTCTTTTAGAGTTAATTTCAAAGATAAATAATTCATTGTAAATCCAAGAAAAGAAAAAAAAGTTACTCTACATAGGAAAATAAAATAAAAACCCAACTAACCTTGTCCTTTTCTATAGCTAGATAACAATAGCACAGACCCTGTGAAATCCTAAAAGGAAACATTGTGGCTTGAGAATGTTTTACCCAAAGTGTGATTCAGTGTAACAAACAGTTTTGAACATGAAAAATTCAAGGAATGTGACTCTTCAGAGCCCCTCTTAATTATACCAACATAAAATGAACTTTAACTCAGACAAATAGAGAAAGCCTGGCAGTGTGCACTGTTGAATGTAAGTTTAAGACATAAAGGAAGGTGAAGTTAATGTTATAAAACTTAATGCAAATATTATAAACCTTGAAAGCATGCAAATGATATAACTACTAATGATTACAGGGACTGGCATTGTGGGGTAGTCACTGCCTGTGATGCAAGCATCCCATATGGGTGCTGGTTCATGTCCCAGGTACTCCACTTCCATCCAGCTCCTTGCTAATAGACTGAGAAAGTAGGCCTACATGGTATAACCTTTTGGGCGCCTGTCACCCACGTGAGTGACATAGATGAGGCTCCTGATTTCAGCCTGGCCCGGTGCTGTCCACTGGGGCTATCTGAGGAGTTAATCGGTTGATGGAAGTTCTCTCATTCTCTTTCTGTATCTCCCTCTCTCTTTGTAACTCTGAATTTCAAATTAAATGTCTTGAAATTATAAAGAAAATAAGAAATGGGGTAAGGAACATAAGTACATTGATTTCTTCACCATGAAAATTGGGATTATTGAGTAATCATGTAAATATAAAAACAAAGGTATAAAGATTTCACCAGTTTAATTAATAAATTTTATGAGGAACGAGGAAATGGAGAAAATAGAAATCAGCAAATTGTATCTATGTTTATAGCTAGGAATCAACAGATTCTGCCTGGAGTTTGAGGAATCAATGTATCAAGTCAAGTGATGGTCATTCTAAGCAGCATCCTAACAGGATTATGAGCCTTTCATATTAAAGATAGCCACAAACCCATTCCCCTCTCTCCTCCCTTTCTCCACATCCCCGTCTCTCTCCCTCTCTCTCACATACACACTCCAAATAATAAAGTATTGAATAGTAACAACAACAAGACACATAAAATATAATAGGATGGCAAAATCTGTTATGTAAATAAGAATGGATTGAGCTCATCTATAAGGAGAAAGGTTAAGTTACAAATAAATCTTTTTTTTTTTTTTTTTTGACAGGCAGAGTGGACAGTGAGAGAGAGAGACAGAGTGAAAGGTCTTCCTTTTTGCAGTTGGTTCACCCTCCAATGGCCGCCGCGGCCGGCGCACCACGCTGATCCGATGGCAGGAGCCAGGTGCTTATCCTGGTCTCCCATGGGGTGCAGGGCCCAAGGACTGGGCCATCCTCCACTGCACTCCCTGGCCACAGCAGAGAGCTGGCCTGGAAGAGGGGCAACCGGGACAGAATCTGGCGCCCCGACGGGGACTAGAACCCGGGATGCTGGAGCCGCAAGGCGGAGGATTAGCCTAGTGAGCCGCGGTGCCGGCATAAGTTACAAATAAATCTAACAGTATGCTACATACTAGAAATACTTAGAAAACAGTCTCCATAGGGTGAGCCTGGGAATAACAGTTAAGATGCCATTTGGGATACCCACATTCCATACTGGAGTGTCTGGGTTTGAGTCCTGTCTCTGCATCCAATTTTACCTTCCTGCTAATGTGTACCCTAAGAAGCAGCAGGTGATAACTGATGCAGTTACTGGGTCCCTGCCACCCAGGTAAGACCTAAACTGAATTCCTACTTCCCACTTTTGACCCACCCCAATCCTGGCTATGGTGGGCATTTGAGGAGCAAACCACTAAGTGGGAGTGCTGGCTCTCTCTCTTTGCCTTACAAAAAAATAAAAATAACATTGAATAAATTATTTTAAAATAATGAAAATAAAAATTGAGAAAAAAAAGAATACCAGAAGAGTATAAGTAATAACAACAATGAAACAGAAATTGGGGTCTTCATTCAGACAAATTTGAATTTCAGAATTGAAATTCATGATTAAAGCAATAAATAGGAATTAAAAAGAAAATATCAAATAATTGAAAAATTTATAACAAAAAGAAAAAATACAAAGGAATATTAAAAATGTAAATGGTAAAAAAATAAAATAAAAAATGGCCTCCACTACTCCTGTCCCTGGCATTCATGCTTTGTTATAAGTCCCTCCCCTGGAAGCTGAGAAGTTAAGAAAGAATACTGCTTATGCTGTGACTATGACAGGGTCTCACTCTTGTAATTATGTTGCATAACACATCAAAAGGCATTGTATGGCTGTGATCAGTGTTACTAGTCAATTAAGAGGGAGATTATCTGAGAGAGCCTCACAAAACATGAGCCTGTTAAGTCTGGTCTGGAAAGTCAAGGACAAATGTAAAAGACTGGTAGGAAGCTGGTGCCATGGCTCACTAGGGGCTAATCCTCCACCTGCGGCACCGGCACCCCAGGTTATACGCCCGGTTGGGGTGCCGTATTCTATTCCGGTTGCTCCTCTTCCAGTCCAGCTCTCTGCTGTGGCTCGGGAGTGCAGTGGAGGATGGCCCAGGTCCTTGGGCCCTGCACCCGCATGGAAGACCAAGAGGAAGCACCTGGCTCCTGGCTTCAGATCGGCGCAGCGCACTGGCCACAATGCACCGGCCGTAGAGGCCACTTTGGGGGTGAACCAACGGAAAAAGGAAGACGTTTCTCTCTGTCTCTCTCGCACTGTCTTCACTGTCTAAATCTGCCTATCAAAAAAAAAAAAAAAAAAAGAGTCTGGTAGGGTGGGGACCCCTTTGGAAGGGGTATTTGGAGAGGAATTGCAAATGGCTTCTCAGAGCTGAGAGATGCCTTGTGTCACAGCCAGGAAAACAGCAGAGCCCTCAGTCTCACAACCTCAAAGAAGGGGACTCTGCTAACACCTAAGTGACATTGGAAGAGGACCCTGAGACTCAAATAAGATAACAGTCCCAGGTAACCCCTGGATTTCAGCTGCATGAGACCTGAGCAGAGAATACAGGAAAGATGAGATAGATTTTCCTGACCTGCAGAAAACTGACAAACAATAAATCAGTGTTTTTTAGAACATTAAATTTGTGTTAATTTGATACATAGCAATGGATAACTAATACAATCTTCATATCTTAGAACATTATAAAATTTGTAGCACCAAAGCTGATGAAACAAACAGAACTATAATAATGTTACTGGTTTATGTGTTAATACATAATATTCTTTTTCAGCATTAGTGGTGGAAGAATTTAATTGACTTCTGTCAACATGCCATTGAGGAACCAGAGAACAAGTAAGGCTTTAGGACACAATAAAGAGAAATAAGTGTCTGTGTATGTGTGTGTGTGTGTGTGTGTGCATGTCAGAGGGAGAAAGGGAGAAAGAGAGAGAGGACATGAAGAGAAAGAGGGACAGCCATAAATCAATTCCATCCATGGAGACAAAGAATGTATATTTTTCCCTTAATGCTCATAGAACATTCCCCAAAATATCCACATGCTTTGATAGGCTTTTCTGTATGAATTTCAAAAAGTACAAATAGCAGAGAAATATTTTCTGAACCCAGTGTAAAAATTATAAATGTACAATTTTTATATGTAATTTAATTTCTAGTAATACTAGGAAATACTTCCTTTTTAACAAAGATTTATTATATATATTTGAAAGTCAGAGTTACAGAGAGAGAGAGAGAAAATCTTCCATTCGCTGGTTCACTCCCCAAATATCCACAATGGCCAGGACTGAACCGATTCAAAGTCAGGAGCCAGGAGCTTCTTCCAGGTCTCCCACATGGGTGCAGGGGCCCCAAGACTTGGGCCACCCTCTGCTGCTTTCCCAGGCACATTAGCAGGGAGCTGGATTGGAAGTGGTACAGCCAGGACTCGAACCAGCACTTATATGGGATGCTGGCGCTGCAGGCCAGAGCTTTAACCTGCTGTGCTACAGTGCTGCCCCTAGAAGAAACTTCAAACTAGTAATGGATTTTGTGTTTATCACGTTAAGAAGTTAACTACAAAACTATCTCATTAAGTATTATAGAGAATAGATTTAAAATACAATCGAAAAATTTTGTCACAAAAGTATTATGTAGATTTTCTTTTTTAGCAATGATTGTTGAGAATGGTACTTTTGATTTTGTTTTATTGAGCAAACTGGTGTGTTTGGCATAAATACCACTTGGTAATATTGTATTCTTTCAATGTGATGCCATAATCCATCTGTTAATTGTTTTGTTAAGTGTTGTTTAGTAATATTCATAAAGATTTTATCTGTACTTTTTGTGTATGTGCGTGTAGGTTTGTGTGTGTGTTTGTGTGTGTGAGTGTGCGCGTGTGTGTTGGGCTTTACCATCAACTTAACTCAGGGTTGGGAACATGGGCATTCCCTTTAAACTACTCTCCTTCTTCCTTCTGGATAGTAAGCAGTCTCCAGACTCTGCAATCCAGTGTGAAATGGCACCACATGGTGAGTGATATTCCATAGCGACATTGATATAACTGAAATTTCTTGGGCAAAAATGCCATATTCATTGTCTCCATTATAACAATGTTACCATTAATGTTTAATGCATGCATGATGTAGGTGGAAAGAGATAAAGGGAAATTAGTGGAAGATGTGTTTATCTTGTTCTTCCTGACAGCAACATTTTTTCTCAACCTCCCGAGCCCCTGGAAACAGCCTTCAACGCTAATTCAAAAGGGTTTTTCTTTTCTGTTTTCCATACCTGTGTTCCATCTCTTGACATGTCTCTACTTTAGTCTCCTGCTCATATCCTTCCCTCTATCATGTGGAAACCCTTCTCATCAAACTGCAGCCCCTACCATCTAGTCTCTGATAGGCTGGCTGCATTTTCTTGTCTGAGAACCATACTACTTTACATCTTTCCATTTCCACTTATCATATTCTTCATCGTCTTTTAGGCATGTGGGTGGTTTGCACGTCCTTTGTGAGTTGAGAACAGAGATTGAGATCATTCGTCTTTCTGTTCTCATAGTACGGCACTTAGCAGGTATTCACAGTTTTAAAAACTGTGGCAAAATCCTGAACTTCAAATAGATTCTGCCACCAGTTTAATATGCAAGGTCAAATTAACCTAGAATTTATGAGGAAGAGCTATGATAATAAGACAGTGGATCTTTTACTCCTAGAAAAATGGGCCGGTGAGAATACTAAAACTTTCATAGACTGTTTCTTTAGGATCCCTAGATCAAATTCTCTGATAATTAAAGAAAATCAATAGTAATGGTTGATGGAAAAGTTGATTCTGCTAGTCATGACTTGGGAACAGTTGACAATAAAACAACATTCTATTAAACAGAGCTGTTTCAACATTTTCAGATTTTTCTAGCCCTTAGAGACTGAAACACACAGTTTAGCATTTGCATTTTTTCACTCCTTCACTCCTTTATTTATCCCACAAATACTTATTATTTTCTATGTGTCAAATATTATGCTATCCATGTGATATACAAAGTAGAATAAAACTAAAAGACTGGCCTCAAATTGCTTCTAAGAATACTTTAGTGGAGGAGAAAAGTTTGAAAAGACAGTATTTAGAAATTGGTATAAGTTATGAGGAAGTGACAATAAGCAGGAAATGATGGAAGAAGACTCATGTGTTCCTTAAATTCTAACTTCAGATAGGATAGTATCTGAGCTGGTCTTTAATGTATGAGTGGAAGGCCCAGATGAAAATGAAGGAGGGCCGGCGCCGTGGCTCAACAGGCTAATCCTCCGCCTGCGGCACCGGCACCCCGGATTCTAGTCCTGGTTGGGACGCCGGATTCTGTCCCGATTGCTCCTCTTCCTGTCCAGCTCTCTGCTGTGGCCCGGGAGTGCAGTGGAGGATGGCCCAAGTGCTTGGGCCCTGCACCCTCATGGGAAACCAGCACCTGGCTCCTGCTTTCGGCTCAGTGCGGTATGCCGGCTACAGCACACTGGCCTTAGCAGCCATTGGAGAGTGAACCAATGGAAAAGGACGACCTTTCTCTCTGTCTCTCTCTCTCTCTCATTGTCCACTCTGCCTGTCAAAAAAAAAAAAAAAAATGGAGGAGGAAATAACAGTTGGAAAAGCCTGAGAAAGGAAACACCGTGGCTCACTAGGCTAATCCTCTGCCTTGTGGCACCGGCACACCGGGTTCTAGTCCCGGTCAGGGCGCTGGATTCTGTCCCGGTTGCCCCTCTTCCAGGCCAGCTCTCTGCTGTGGCCAGGGAGTGCAGTGGAGGATGGCCCAGTCCTTGGGCCCTGCACCCCATGGGAGACCAGGATAAGCACCTGGCTCCTGCCATCGGATCAGCGTGGTGCGCTGGCCGCGGCGGCCATTGGAGGGTGAACCAACGGCAAAGGAAGACCTTTCTCTCTGTCTCTCTCTCTCACTGTCCACTCTGCCTGTCAAAAAAAAAAAAAAAAAGCCTGAGAAAGGAAACAGAAAACATATAAACATATTTGTAGAATTATAGATTTCAGGTATGCTTTCCCAGAAAGTGATGAAAGAAAGATGTGGTTTTGTCTCTGAAAGTTTGTTGGACTTGTTCTGGGAATCACTTTTTGGGGGTGATGGTTGGGGTCAGGTGAAAAAACAGGGTTGAGTACAGAGAGGAGTGGAACTCATATGCAATTGCAAGACAGAACAGAGAACCTAAGGGAGCTGTGGAGCTGGGATGGCTGTCCAGAGTTCAACCTCTTTGAGAAAGAAGCTGAGCCCTTGTGTCCTCATATTAAAGAGGTTGAATATATGTTAATCCCAAGGACATGATATGATGTTAGGTAAGGAGGCTCGTTGGCTAAAAAAATTTTCACACTACTCATCTGAGAGTTGCCAATACTCCTAGAAGCTTAGGAAAAGAGTGTTTGAGACACAGGAGAGACAAGAGATTTACAAAGTGCCCCCACAGCATCCACCTACAACAACAGGTATATCTCAAATGAAGAGTGTGTGCAGGGAAGTTGTGGGTGTTGTGGATAGAGTACAGTTTCTGTCAGTGACCCACTTATTATTTTTAAGAAAGCTTTTATTTAATGAATACAAATTTCATAGGTATAGCTTTAGGAATATAGTGGTTCTTCCTCCCATACCTGCCTTCCCACCCCCACACCCACCCCAAGGCCTACTCATTCTCCCATCCTGTTCTTCATTAAGATTCATTTTTAATTAATTTTATATACAGAAGACCAACTCTATACTAAGTAAATATTTCCACAATTTGCACCCACGCAGACACACAAAGTATAAAGTACTGTTTGAAAAAAAAGTTTTATAGTTAATTCTCATAGTACAACTCATTAAGGACAGAAGTCCTACATGGGGAGTAAGTTCACAGTGACTCCTGTTGTTGACTTAGCAATTGACACTCTTATTTATGATGTCAGTGATCACATGAGGCTCTTGACATGAGCTGCCAAGGCTATGGAAACCTTTTGAGTCCACAAACTCCGTCAGTATTCAGACAGGGCCATAAGCAAAGTGGAAGTTCTCTCCTCCCTTCAGAGAAAAGTACATCCCTCTTTGATGACCCCTTCTTTCTGCTGGGGAGAGACCCACTTATGAAAAGACCTGAGTTTTGCCAAGGAGGACTTAATGAATTAAGGGATTGTTTTACTCCAACAGAATTATAGATTAGGAAATATAAGCAGAATCATTATAAGATAGAGCAGGAATCTCAGAGAATATCTTTGAGAGATTCTGGCTATTGGGAAACCCTGCGCATGGGTCAAGAAGATTTGTGCTTCATAATTTCTAAAAGAAACAAATACATGTAGTCAACAGTATTCAGAACATGTAGCTGGATCTTGAAAGTAACACTTCACCAGGGTATCAGTTCCTCTTTAGTAGGGCTGTTGGGGACACCACTTGTTGGTCAGAAGTGATAACCAGAGGTTCCAAGATGGTGGAGTAGCAACAGGATGGTCTTATTTATGCAGAGCAAAATTTATATTTTAAAAAGGAGAGAGAGCACACTCTCAGGATAAAGGTGTGGGAGAGCTGCAATGAGAGACCCTGCCAGAGCAGTGGAGGCAGTCCAGATCCATGCTGAGAGAGCAAATACACAACAGAAGACCCACAAACTTGGATCCGGGGAAGAGGATGTCTGCCTTAGCGAACCACGGGCCCACGGCACTGCTAATACAATGGGAGGGAGAGCTGTGTGAACTGCTGCTGGAGTCCTACGTGGATCCCCACAACAGCAGACCACCAATCACCCAGAAGTTGAGGGGGAGAAGGTGATCTGCCTCCCTCCCCCTCTCCCTGCTACAGCACAGACCTGAGGCCAGCAGGGGGAGAGATGACACCAATTTTGGACACAGACAGGTGGACACAGGCAGCCTCTGTGCACACACCCAGCAATAGCCGGGGTCACCCTCCCCCCAGTCCTTCAGAACCACAGAAATTCAGTGAAATAGTAACAGAAAACTTCCCTAATTTGGAGAAAGAAAGGGATATCCAAGTACAGGAAGCACATAGAACTCCCAATAGACATGATCAGAAAAAATCTTCAACATGACACATTATAGTCAAACTCACCACAGTAAAACATAAAGAAAAGATTCTAATATGTGAATGAGAGAAATTCCAGATGATTTCAGAGGATCTCTTGTTAGAATCAAAGCAGACTTCTTATCAGAAACCTTACAGGTTAGGAGAGAATGGTGAGATATAGTCCAAGTCTTAAGAGAAATAAAACTGTCAACCCAGAGTACTGTATCCTGAAAAGCTATCTTTAATGAATGCAGGTGAAATAAAGATCTTTCACAGCAAACAGAAATTGAAAGAATTTGTTACCACCCACCCAGCATTACAAAAAAAATTAAGAATATTATTAAGGATATGTTACACACAGAAACACAGAAACATGGTCATCACTATGAAAGAAGGTGAAGGCAAAAAAATCTCCTAGTAGAAGTACAAAGGGAATCCAAAGTAAACAATAGGAATATTTATGGAAAAATGGCAGGGAGAACTTATTAATCATCAGTAGTCACTTTGAATGTAAATGACCTCAATTCTGCAGTTAGAAGACACAAACTGACTAAATGAATTAAAAAACAAAACCCATTTATTTGTTGCCTACAGGAAATACATCCCACCAACAAAGACACATGCAGATTGAAAATGAAAGGATGGAAAAAGATATTCTATGCTAACAGAAACCAAAAACTTGTGTATCCATCCAGTATCTGACAAAATAGACTTTAGCATAAAAAAGTTAAAATAGAGAAAGAAGGACACTATATAATCATTAAGGGATCAATTCAACAGGAAGAAGTGAATATTATAAATGAATATGAACCTAATTACAGGTTATCTGGCTATTTAAAAGAGCCAAAGAGAGACATAGATGGGGGACTTCAATACCTCACTTTTGGTAATAGACAGATGAACCAGACAGAAAATTGGCAAGGAAACACCAGAGTTAATTGACACTATAGACCAACTAGACCTAATGGACATCTACAGAATTTTCATCCTACAGTTGCAGAATACACATTCTTCTCACCAGTGCATGGAATCATCTCCATGATTGACCACATGCTAGATCATAAAGCAAGTCTCAGCAAATTCAAACAAATTGAAATCATACCATGCATCTTCTCAGAACACAATGCAATAAAGCTGGAATCAGCAACTTCAGAATTTCTAGAACATATAGAAACATATGGAGGTTGAACAGCATGCTCCTGAATGAACAGTGGGTCATAGAAGGAATCAAAAGAGAAATAAAAAAAATTTCTGGAGACAAATGAAGATTACAGTACAACAAATCAAAACTTATGGCATACAGTAAAAGCTGTGTTGAGGAAAGTTTATAGCAATTGGTACCTACATCAAGAAATTGGAAAAGTATCAGATAAATGAGCTATCAATGCATCTCAAGGATCTAGAAAAATAATTGCAATCCAAACCAAAAGCTTGTAGGAGAAAATAAATAATTAAAATTAGAGAAGAAATCAACAAAATTGAAACAAAAATACAAAATATAAGCAAAATGAAGAGCTGTTTTTTTTGAAAAAAAATAAACAAAATTGACACATCATTGGCCCAACGAACCAAAAACAGGAGAGAGAAGATCCAAATCAATAAAATTAGAAATTAAAAAAGAAATGTAACAACGACACCACAAAAATAAAAAGAATCATCAGAAATTACTACAAAGAGCTGTATGGCAACAATCTGGGAAACCTAGAAGAAATGGATAGATTCCTGGACACATATAACCTACCTAAATTGAGCCATGAAGACACTGAAAACCTAAACAGACCCATAACCAAGACAGAAATTGAATCAATAATAAAGGCCCTATCAACAAAAAAAAGTCTAGGCCTGATGGCTGTACTGCTGAATTCTACCAGACATTTTAAAATTAACTCCAATTCTCCTCAAGTTATTCAAAACAATTGAAAAGGAAGCTATCTTCTCAAACTCCTACCAGGAAGCCAGCATCTTTTTCATTTCTAAACATGACAAGATGCAACAGAGAAAGAGCACTCCAGACCAATTTCCGTGATGAACATAGACACAAAAAACCTTAACAAAATGCTAGCCAATCAAATCTAACAACACATGAGAAGGATCATTCACCCAGACCAAATGGGATTTATCCCTGGTATGCAGGTATGGTGCAACATTCATAAATCAATCAATGTGATACATCACATTAACAAACTTAAGATAGACCAATGGAGCAGAACAGAAATGTCAGAAATCAATCCAAACATCTACAACCAACTTATGTTTGACAAAGGAGCTGAAATCAATCCCTGGAGTTAGGACAATCTCGCCAACAAATGGTGCTGGGAAAATTGGATCTCCATATGCCAAAGTATGAAGCAAGACCCATATCTAACACTTTACACAAGAATCCACTCAAAATGAATTAAAATCTCTGACCTGAAACCATCAAGTTACTAGAGAACATTGGCAAACCCTGCAAGATATAGGCACAACCAAAGAGTTGTTGGAAAAGACCCCAGGGGCACAGACAATCAAAGCTAAAATGAACAAATGGGATTACATCAAGTTGAGAAGTTTCTGTACTGCAAAAGAAACACTCAACAACGTGAAGAAACAACTGACAGGATGGGATAAATTATTTGCAAGCAATCCAACTGATAAAGGATTAATAACCAGATACATAAAGAGATCAAGAAACTTCACATTAACAAAACAAACAACCCACTTAAGAAATGGGCAAAAGACTCAAACAGACATTTTTCAAAAAGAGGAAATCCAAATGGTCAACAGACACATGAAAAAAATGCTTAGGATCACTAGCCATCAAGGAATTGCAAATCAAAACCACAATGATGTTTCATCTCACCCCAGTTAGAATGGTTTTCATACAGAAATCAACAAACAACAAATGTTGGTGAGGATGTGGGGAATAAGGTGTCCTAATCCACTGTTGGAAGGAATGTAAACTGGTAAAGCTACTGTGGAAAACAGTATGGAGATACCTCAGAAACCTGAGTTTGACTACAGATAAATTATATCAAAATCTCCATAGGTATGGCCCAGCAAATGGAAGTCAATATTTTTCAGTCTCTTAAGGTGCTGTGGCTATATAGCCAGTTATTTAGAATAGTGTAAGTATTACAAATTTATTTCCAAGCATTCATTACCAGTTAAAAATCTGGTCAAAGAGAAAAGTTCACTGAAGCAACAGGCCTGAAGGATCATTGCTTCCATAGAGGCAGAATATTCAATTAGTCACTGCCTATAGAAGTGGGGATTCATGAATTTCTGGACAGATAGACTTAAATTCATGAAGAGTATGAAAATTTCTTGTTTCAAGATAGAGAAATCACCACACAGAACATGTTGTGTGTGCTTTCTATGTTACAGCAAGAGCTGTCTGTATAAAGCAGATTTTATGTTCTATGATAACATATAGTATGCTATTAATCAACATAGCAAAGAATTATTATCTTAAGCAAAATCATATTTGGTCTTATAAGGAATTAATTAATTGCAAACATGTTATTAATAATTTGGAGACAGGGGATTATCTCTTCTGCACCACTCAGTCTCAGTATAGCCCAGAAAGATGTTAGCAATGGATATGAATGCTCAATGGGGAAATGCCATGCTTTAGTTCAGACCCCAAATAAGAAGCTTCTCTAACTTAACAGACCTGTAAAGAGCCCTACCCATTGGGCTAGCTCTCACACACCCCAGAGCTAGGATCCAGACCCCAAAATACTCTTAACTCTGGAAACAGGGGGGCAGCATCTAGCAAACAAAGGACATTTTTCTTTTTTAGAGTGGTAAGGAATCATTGTCAGGCATTTGCCTATGCATTAACGAGAATAAATTTGTTTAGATGCATCATTGTAATGCATATACTAGGAAGGAACTTGGAACTATTTCAGAAGTAGAGAGTGAGACTTTATATGACCAATATTAACAGCTCTGAACAAGAACATGACATTGCAACAGATTCTTGCATGAACACGAATAAGGTATATTGGAAGAAAATATATGTTATTGTCTAGTCACTTAAGGTACACAACATGATGATTTTATATACACACTTATTTACATATACACTTACTAGCACTTTCATTAACACACTTAATTAGCAGTGTGTGTGTGTGTGTAGTGTGAAGTATGGTATGTGTTGGGGGGCTGGGGAGCACTTAAGATCTACTCTCAGCAAATTTCAAATAAGCAAAATATTAACTATACTAGCCATGCTCTACATTACACACTCATAACTTACTCATCTTATATCTCGAAGTTTGTACTATTTTAGCAACATATGCTGATTTCCTTCCTCCCCACCCCAACACCCGGAGACCGCTATTCTCTGATTCTGCAAACTCATTTAATTAGTTAGTTATTATTTTATTTAGGCAGGGAAACACACAGAGAGACGTACATCTCCTGTAGTCTGCTCACTCCCCAGATTCCTATAACCGACAGGGCTAGGCCAGGCTTAAGCTAGATGCAAGAAACTCAATCCAGATTTCCCATATGAGTGGCAGGAATCCAACTGCTTGAGCCATTATCTGTTGCCTCGCAAAGTGCACATTAGCAGGAAGCTGGAGATTGAAGTGGAGCCTGGACTCAAAGCCAGGCACTCTGATATGGCATGTGGTGATCTAAAGTGGCATAATAACAGCAGTGTCAAATGCCCACTCCTTCAATTTTTTTTTAGATCCTAATAGAAGTGAAATGATATGGTACTTCTCATTCTATACCTAGCTTATTTCGCTTAGCATAGTCTCCTCCAAGTTTATTCATGCTGTTATAAATGACAAGATTTTCTTATTTTCAGGGATAAATAGTATTCCATTATTTATTTACCACATTTTCTTTATCCAAGCATTCACTGACAAACCCTTAGGTTGATTCCATAGCTTGGTTAGCATCAATAGTGCTTCAAAGCACAGGGGAGAACAGATATCTCTGAGATTCTAATTTCTTTTTTTTAAATGTATTCTCATCAGTGAGATTGCTGGATCATAAGACAGTTTCATGTTTAACTTCTTTAAAAGTTAAACATACTATTTTCCATAATGGCTGTTAACTTACATTCACATCAACAGTGTGTGTGGATTCTCTTTTCTTCATACCCTCATCGACACTTCTTACCTACTGTCTAATTTGATTAGTATATTTAGCTCGTGTTTATACTCCTGTAGAACTGTGGTCTTTTGTTGTTTTCAAACATTTTTTTCCTTTTCATAGGTTACCTTTGTTTTGTTGATTTTCTTTTTCTGAAACCTTTCTAAGTTTGATGAAATCTCTTTTGTGTGTTTTCATTTGCTTACTTATATTTTAGATGCCACACCCCAAAATTTTAATGCCAAGACTAATGGTAACCTTTTTTCCCTACATATTCTTTCAGGAGTGTTAGTTATACTTTCAGATCTTAAATTTAGGTCTTTAATCCATTATGACTTAAATTTTGTACATGATATAAGAACTGAATTTAGTGTGTTTGCCTCTGCCCATCTAGTTTTCTCAACACCATTATTGAAGAGAATATCCGTTCTCCATTCCATTGTGTACCTTTGGCATCATATAGAGATGAATTTATTTCTGGACTCTGTTTCATTCCATTGGTCTATGTGTTTATATTTATGACTGTCCATACTGTTGAAATTATGGTAGCTTAAGTAGTATTCCTGATGTCAGGAGGGGCAATGCCTCCAGATTTTTTTTTAAGATTCATTTATTTATTTGGAAGGCACTGTTAGAGAGAGAGATAGAGAGAGAGAGAGAGAGAGAGAGAGAGATGAAAAGAGAAAGACATAAAGATCTTCCATCTGCTGGTTCACTTGGCTGCAATGGCTAGGCTGGGCCAGACCAAGCTTCTTCTGGTCTCCCACTTTGGTGGCAGGGACCAACCATTTGGGCCATCCTCTGCTGCTTTCTTGAGTGCATTAGCAGGGAGCTGGATGGCAGTAGAGCAACCAGGACTCGAATCAGTGCTCGTATGGGATGCCAGCATTGCAGGCAGTGGCTTTACCTGCTGTGCTGCTGAACTGACCCAGATGCCTCTGCTTTATTCTTTCTCAAGGTTCTCTTGGCTAAATGAGTTCTACTGCTTCTTCAGTTTCTTGAAAATTGTACAATAATCTTTTTTTTGAAAGATTTGTTTATTTATTTGAAAGGCAGAGTTACAGAGAGAGAAGAGAGGCAGAGAGAGAGGTCTTCTATCCACTGGTTCACTTCCCAATTGGCTGCAACAGCTGGAGCTGTGCCGATCCGAAGCCAGGAGCCAGGAGTTTCTTGCAGGTCTCCCACATGGGTGCAGGGACCCATGGAATTGAGCCATCTTCTACTGCTTTCCCAGGCCACAGCAGAGAGCTGGATAGGAAGTGGAGCAGCCAGGACTGAAACCGGGCGCCCATATGGGATGCTGGCACTGCAGGTGGTGGCTTTACCGCTACACCACAGCGCCAGCCCCTATAGTATAACCTATTTTTTTTTTTTTTGACAGGCAGAGTTAGAGAATGAAAGAGAGAAATGTTTACCTTTTTTCTGTTGGTTCACCCCCCCATGGCTGCTACGGCCGGTGCGCTGCGCCGATCCAAAGCCAGGAGCCAGGCGCTTCCTCCTGGTCTCTCAGGCAGATGCAGGGCCCAAGCACTTGGGCCATCCTCCACTGCCTTCCCAGGCCACAGCAGAGAGCTGGCCTGGAAGAGGGGCAACCGGGACAGAATCCGGCGCCCCGACTGGGACTAGAACCCAGGATGCCGGCGCCGCAGGCAGAGGATTAGCCAAGTGAGCCGTGGCGCCAGCCTGTAGTATAATCTATTAATGGAATTCTTTTAACTATCATTTTAAAGGTTAAATCATAACATTAGATAGCTGTATATTGACCTGTATGTGATTTTCATTTCTGCAGTGCAAATTTATTCATTTTTCAGCAAACCTGACTTAAATTGCACTGCTGACAGTTTTATAGGTGGATTCCACACTGAATCCAAGTTACAGTGGAATTAAAAAGTGTACCTGGAAAACAGTACTCCTAACAACATGGCATCTGGAAATGCTAATTATGAAAAACTGTGGTGGGTTGTAAAACACCGCCACTTAGGCCAACATACTACTGTGAACTTAAATTACAGCTTTTCTGGTCTCAACACTTCTATGAATTCCTGGACTTATTTTCAAAACTGATGTTGTCCCTTCAGTCTCTACCAAAAAAGAGAGAGAAATACTTATGACGTTATGAGCCTCACTGAACTATGATCATTGATATTACTTCTTTGTGGTACGTAGGAGCACAAAGCTGCCAGTTTGTGGGATGCATACGCAGGACTGTTATGTCATCAATCCATGATCCTAGCCACAAACTCCAGGTACAATAAACTTCATGTTCTTGTTTCTCATTGATTGAAAAGTGTTAGTTTTCAGAAACATCACAATTGTGAAAAACAAAAAAAAAAACTCCAAATCCCACCACCTGAACTCAGCAACAATTATTTCTGTCTTGTGGTTTTCCCCAATCTTTCTGTACTACATGGATAAACAGATAGTCCTTCTTGTTGGATATGGGTAGATTTCTTTTGCCATGAATTTGAAGATGCAGTCCACTATCAGAAATGTAAAATCAAAATGTAGAAAACATAATATCACCGATTACAGAAATTATGGCAGTTATGCAGTTTCACTCCTAAACTGTAGTGTGGGTATATGAACTTGACTAGGAATTTAACCCTACTTTACAAAATTATGTTTATAGAAAGAAATATATTTTATGTCCAAATAATTTAGTGTAGATTATTCTTTGCAAAGAAATTGATTATTTTATATTTAAAATATCACTGCCATTTTAAAGAGAAGATATGGCAAATGTGTGTTATATAAAGCCAAACACTAAAAGAGTTACAGAGAGGCAGAGGCAGGGAGAGAGAAAGAGAGAGAGAGAGGGAGGTCTTCCACCCACTGGTTCACTCCCCAAATGGTTGCAATGGCCAGAGCTATGCCGATCTGAAGCCAGAAGCTTCTTCTGGGTCTCCCACGTGGGTTGGGGGCCCAAGGATTTGGATCATCTTCTACTGCTTTCCCAGGCGATAGCAGGGAGAGAAGTGGAGCAGCAGGATTCAGACCAGCACCCATATGGGATACTGGCACTGCAGGTGGTGGCTTTACCTGCTACACTACAGCATTAACCCCTGGACCTCATGTTTTAGTGCACTTTTATCACCAGAAAAATACTACTAAAGTTGCGTGACATTTTTTTTCTTAACCATTTAATTTTTTTTTGTCAGCTATGTGGATCCCTATATTCAATTTGAAATTCAATTGCATATAATAGAGGCAGCCTTTAAAATGGTATTTTCCATACCACAACTTGATGAAGTGAGAGGCTTGGGAACCTGTGCCGAGGACATGGTGGACCTGGTGGTAAGCTCTTCTTTCCTCTACTCACAATAAGACACCGTTACACACCGCAGCAGTCCTTCAGAGAGCCTCTCAGTGGGTCACAGTATTTATTGTCTTCTCCTTTACTATTCTTAGATATAGCAAGACATAGTCCTGTCTAGAACTAATCTTTGTCTCTGGATTCCTTGTGAATTCCACAAACCATGAGATTTAATGGGTTGCAAAGAACTTAGAGGAACCAATGGGTGAAGATGTTTCTGGTTAATTGATTTTGTGATGGTGGAGAGGTTACTATCAAGTGCTCCCAGAAAGGGAATAGGATCAGAGAAAAGTGAAGTTAGAAAGCTTTCTCTAGCAAGATCAGCAACATCTTCAGTTTCTGTTTCCTCCACATTGCTAGGAGTGTGCTTGCTCCATAAACTGGGGAAAAAAAATGCATGATGTATTGATGGCTCACATTAGCATATTCACTCCTCTCCTTTCTTATCTTGTTTATGAAGAGAAATTAAGACATTTGGAGGCAAAATGATATCTATCAAATAAAATTTTATCTGATGTTGACTGGTTAGTAGCACACTCTTTTTTTGTATTTCAGAGTTTATATCAAAATATTTTAAACATATATGAAGACACTCTTCTGATCTTAGTATCTAAAGATCTCTACAAGCTACAGATCTTAAAGGTAAAGCAAAAGGAAATCAGAAATTTTGTCATAAATACAAATTAACTGTTTCATTTATTTCCCATGTGCCACATTTCCATCTCTTTCAAGTATTTGTGGCTGAAAATTTGTCTTTACTTCCCAAGGAGTGAAATTACTCACAAAAAGAAATCAGTTTCCTTTAATTCAATTATAAAGGCGTACATTTTAAGAAATCGATTTTGAGGACATGGCTTCAACAGACACTGGAGAAGCTGCATTTTACGAATAATACAGTACATATAATATAGAGCAGCAGAGAATAGTGTTGACTTCACCTACCTTCAAGTACACATAAAATGAACCATACTGTGACAACATCTATACACATGCTTCTTCCCCATCACTTCTTGAGGTTTAGAATCCTGTGGCATTCTGTCTTCATGGATATCACTTTCTATGATTTAAACGTGTCCTGCAAAGTTCATGTATTAGATAGTTAATCCCTAATGTGATGGCGTTTGGAGGGGGCCCCTTTGAAAGGTGTTTAGGTCATGAGGGTTGTGCTTTCATGAGTAGTTGAATGTAATTTTTGCAGAAGTGGGTTAGTTATTACTGACTGGGTTTCTGATAAAATGATGAGTTTGACTCCCTCTCCTCTTGTTATTGCTCCCTTTTGAGATGAAGATGTCTACCCCCTGTCTGACACACCATTCTGGAAACATATAACAGGCTCACAGCTAGAGAGAAACTGGATTCAGTGGATTGTGCCTTCATTCTCACTTACATGAGTCAGATGAGATTCTAGATTTGAAATGTTTAGGTTGGTGCTGAAATGAATTATGACTTTGGAGTTATTGTGATGTAATGAATATACTTTGCATATAAGAAGAACATGAATTTGGAGAGCGTGGTTAGAGGTAAAATGCTACAATTTGAATATGCCTCCAATTCATGTGTTGAAAATTTAATCCCTAATGCAGCAGTGTTGAGAGCCGGGGTCTGCAGTAAGGTGATGAGCTCATGGGGAGCCCTCATGACTAATTCCGTTATTACAAGCTGCCTCCTAAAAGGTACTTTCTAACCATGAGCCAGAATATTTCTGAGTGGTAAATTTGCAGATGATTTCTGAGCTGAGATGCCCTTTGAGGATCAAATAACACTTCAATTCTGTTTTAAAATCAAAAGGCAGATTATGTGTTTTTTTTCAAAGAATACATACTCTGAAAGAAAATGAGTGGTGAAGCAGTTGATTGCTAAGCTTTTCATGTTGCCTGACAAAGTGACTCTTACAGCAACATTAGTGGATACATGAATAGAATTGAATCAAATAAATCCAGGATGTGTTTTTTATATTCAATGTAGTAGCATCCTAGATGCATATTGGCTGTATTTTTAGATAAAATTAGATTAAGTGTGAAATAATCAGTATACTGTAGGAACTGCTGAATTGGTGGCATTACAGACTAGCAGGGGAGGACTTTGGGAAGTGGCAATGCCACAGTAACAGAGTGACCCTTGTGTTTCCAACAGGAGATGGCTGTATGGATGCATGAAGATAGTTCATACCTGCAAGAGAGAGTAATGGTGATCATCAGCAGGGTGTTAAATTTCGCATCAAGGAAAGTCAGGGAATATGTAAGTCACAAAATGCAATAATGCCTCTCCTTCTGAAGACTATTTCTATATTGCTGCTCACTACCTTTTAAATATTGAAGGCAGTATATTACTGCATTGATAAGTTTGGAAATGAGTCAATATCTTACATGACTTTGTATCAATCTGGGCATAATGTTTCAGACAATGAATGAGGATGCACTACACTTCTCAGAAATAGTAGGAGTGGATCAAGCCAGGATTTTCCCAACTCTCTCAATTCTCTCTGTGGACCACAATCAATGAAATTTGTAACATCATTTTGCTCTTAAAAATCCTTTAAATTATTTTTCATTTATCTTAAATTTGTGTAAGTAATTCTCAAGTACTTTCATGTTAGAGCATGCTAGAGATAGAAATTAAGTCTCCATCACCTGCTGCCTTTCATGTGAATTAGCAGGAAGCTGGATCAGAAGTGCAGAGTAGCTAGGACTTGAACCAGGCACTCTGCTATGGGATGCTGACATTCCTTAATCCACTATGCCTGAATACTTGTCCCTATTTAATTATTTTAAACACAGCATATATCCTATTGTTTTGATGAATGATAATCTATCATTGAGTAGACTAACATGAGGTATATTTTAAGTTTTTCTACTTCAAACATACAAAATTGTCATCTCTGCAAGTATGTGACCATGTACTTGGAAATGCTGTGAGAGATAATGGTCAGATCAGAACATGTGATAGCTTAAAGATGAATAATGAAAATTGTCTTCCAATTTACATCCTAGTTACTAACAGAGTGCAAATTTCCATACACTTTCATATACCCTGCAATACATCAATCTTTCTAATTGTACCTTTAATAGAGAATAAATAGGTATCTCATAATTGCAAATGTTTAGTGAGATTTTCTGTACTTTGAATGGCACGATGACTTGCCTTCTCAGAAACCTCACAATATCTATGAACACTCTTCTATGTAGAGACTGCACATTTTGCTTTGGTCTTTGTTTTCCAACTCAGCCTTCACAGTGATTTTTAAAAAGATGTATTTACTTAGTTAATTTAAAGGCAGAATTACAGAGAAAAAGGGAGACACACAGACAGAAAGGTATCTTGTATCCACTGTTTTGCTCCCCTAAATGGCCATAACCTCCAAGGCTGGACCAGGCTGAAGCCAGGAGTCAGGAACTACATCCAGGTCTCCCACATGTGTAGCAGGAGTGCAAACACTTAGCCATCTTCCCCTGTTTTCCATGGCACTAAAATTATCAGGGAACTGGATCAGACATGAAGCAGCGAGCACTAGAACTGGTGCTCATGTAGGATGCTAGTGTTGCAGGCAGCAGCAAAACTCACTGGGCCACAACACCAGCCTCTCAAAGCGACTTTTTAAATTACTCTATTAATAATTACTCTATTAATTGCTTATCTGATTGCTTGAGTCATTGCAGTAGGCATCAAGTTCAAAGGAGGCTGGAGTTGTGCATTCATGAAGTAGCTTCATGTAGTCATTTTCTACTACTTGTATAAACAGATCTCAGATGTACAGAGACAAATAACACTAGATCAACCTTATCACATATCTGAATTTTACTGCTTTGTTTAAAATCAACTTTGGTGAACCGGCATTTCACTGCCCGGAAGGAAGAGAAGCGAAGTATCTTGTTTAACACTTTTGATTCCCTGATCTGGGAAGGCAGCCTGTCTCCCCTTCCAAAATGATTTGAGCTGTCCATACAAATGTCCTGAAGATTCATCAGAGAAAAATTTGCAAGTGAGGCTTGAGATAAAGAGTAATTCACTACTTAGGCCTGTTTATACACAGTTCACACAGTCCCTTATTTATGTTACACTCTCACCAAAGATTTGATGCCAACTGTTTGAGTGCTTTTTATCACATTATTCTCTCTGCATTTGAATATTTATTGTAGTGAGTGTGACTCAAGTACAGGTAACATATTTTGAAATGTTCTATAACTCTATAACTTTTTACTCTCCTTCCTCTTATTTTTTTAATATTGATTTATTTGAAAGGCAGAGTGACAGGGAGCGAGGAATAAAGAGAGATAAATCTTCCATCCACTGGTTCACTCTCCAAATGCTCACAACAGCCAGGTCAAAATCAGGAGCCAGGAACTCATCTAGGTCTGTCATGTGGGTGGCAGGAGCCCATGTACTTGAACCATCATCCACTGCCTTCCCAAGGACATTAGCAGGAAGCTGGATCAGAAGCAGAGTAACTAGGACTCAAGTGGGATGCATGCATGGTAACAGGCAGTTTAACCTGCTGGGCCACAATACCAACTGCGTCTTCTCCCTTTGCGTCGTTGTATCAGAGTTCATTCTCCCTTGTACACCACCGACCCTTCAACCATGCAAGAATGACTATCTAAATCTGTGTACAAAGCCCAAAGCTTTAGTAAATTCTTGTTTGAAGTTTCCTGGCGTTTAACTGTGATTTTCGGGGGAAACCAAGGGGATAATCTCTGTTCTGCAATGTTCACTAATTGCCGCCAGGTGGAAGTATATCAGCATTTTACAGAACATAAAGAGCTGGAATCATGGTCATGGAAGCATAGAAAGTCCACGGCTGTGGAAGTTAGCTTTCACTTGTAAGTAATGGCTTCTAAGGATGGTTAAGTAAGTAAAATCAATAGAGGAGAACAAATATATAAAACAAAATAATCAAAAAATGTTGTTGATAAATTAAAAGCTGAGCTTCCCACAGTCCTGTTCTATGTATCTCTATCCAGCACACTGTTAAAAAACACAATAAATATTTGTTTTACCAACAAATATAGTTGATTACATATTCTGTTCTCAGATGTTGTTGATACACTGAATAAATACTTTTTTTCTCCATAATCACCCTATGTTATATCTTCTAGAGTCTCAGAAGCTGTTGACGTATTGCACAATCTTGAGTACCATTTTTATTTTGTCAGAAATACTTTAAGGTGATAATTCCTCTGACATGAACCATGTGGACATCGGGGTGGAGAAACTCCAACACTCAGTATTTTTCTTTCAGTTAAATAATTCAATTTTCAACAAAGAAATGTCAGCTAAACAAGTCATCTTACAGACTTTCTGTAGCGGACTTTCTCTAAGCTCTCTCCTGTTGGCACATCAGCATTTAAAGTTAGAAGGAGTATTTCCTGCTAAAACTAACAGGTTGCCCACATGTGTTTCTCCTCTCTTGCCACAAAATGATAGGAACACAATTTGTTAAAGGTATAAATTCACAGCAACAAGGAGATTAGTGACTGGGTTAATGGGCTACAGATGGAGACAACCTTCTGAAAGACTAATGAGATAAAGGACCAAAGTTTTACAGAGGAATTGAGTGGCAGGAGCTCATGACCATTAGGATTGGGGGGGGGGGGCAATTGAAAAGGGAGACAGTTTACCCTGGAGAACCTTGAAGATTCTGGAGCATAGATGACAAGGAGGCAAAGTGAGAGTAGAAACACATGCACTAATTGGCAGCTGACAGCGGCGCCGGCACACCAGGTTCTAGTCCCAGTCAGGGTGCCGGATTCTGTCCCGGTTGCCCCTCTTCCAGGCCAGCTCTCTGCTGTGGCCAGGGAGTGCAGTGGAGGATGGCACAGGTTCTTGGGCCCTGCACCCCAAGGGATACCAGGAGAAGTACTTGGCTCCTGCCATCGGATCAGCGCGGTGCACTGTCTGCAGCGCGCTGGCCGCAGCAGCCATTGGAGGGTGAACCAACGGTAAAGGAAGATCTTTCTCTCTGTCTCTCTCTCTCACTGTCCACTCCACCTGTCAAAAAAAAAAATTCAATGTTGGGCCTGGTGCTGCAGCACAGTAGGTTAATTCTTCGCCTGCAACACCGGTATCCCACATGAGTGCTGGTTCTAGTTCCAGCTGTCTCTGTGATGGCCTGGGAAAGCAGTAGAAGATGGCCCAAGTGCTTGTACCCCTGCACCCATGTGGGAGACCTGGAAGTAGCTCCTGGCTTCAGATTGGCCCAGCTCCAGCCGTCGAGGCCATTTGGGGAGTGAACCAGCAGATGGAAGACCTTTCTCTCTGTCTCTCTGTCTCTCTCTGTCTCTCTTTGTCTCTCTCTCTCACTGTCTATAACTCTACTTCTCAAATAAATAAATAAAATCTTTTAAAAAAATAAGAAGAAAAATCCATGTTACCTCCCATTCCCCTTTGACATATGAGCTCATTGGCAGATGAAATTGAAGGACTTTTTTTTTCAAAATCAATTTTTTTTTTCAAGTTCCTTCCAAATAGAATCTTGCGTTCAGCATGGCTATAGCATAGCATGACCTCAACATTGCCAGCAGTCTCTCCAGCCATGGCAAAGTAGATTGAAAAGGTTATAAACCTTGCTAACAAACAAAAGTCCACTAGGGGGCAATATATTCCTAAATACAAATAGATAATCAACTTTGCCAGAAAGTTGATAAAAACCTTCATATAAAAGAGATGAAAGTAGATAAAGAGAAAAACATGACTATCAAAAATGGATAATGCAGGGCACAGATAAGTTGTTCTCCTTGAAAAATATGAAATAAATTTCCAAAAATATTTTTAAAATGTTGTCCTCCAAAGGCATAGAAAACATATAAGTATATGCTAAAAAGGAGTATAACCAAAGTGGACATGGTCTATGTGTTGAGCAATTTTAGTCAGAATGAAGCAATATTATTGATTTTCAATTTTTTAGACTCACAGACCAAGCACTAAATGAGTTACTGCACACAATGCAAATGTTATGAACTGAACAGTTAAAGCAGTTATTAACTATTTAAGCACAGAATTTCCATTTGACCCAGCAATTCAAAGTACATAACTACCCAATTTAAAGCAGGTATTAAAAAAAGAAAACTTGTACATAAGTGTTCATTGTAGCAAAATCCACAGGAGCCACAAAATGGAACCAACTGAAATTTCCCTCAATAGATGGAAAAGAAAATAAAATATGCTTTATCCATAATACTGAATATTACCCAGGCAGAAGGGAGTTAAATCTGATATATGCTACAAGATGGGTCTTTAAAACGTAGTAAGAGGTGGGACGCCACCTGCAGTGCTGGCTCTACTTCCCATCCAGTTTTCTGCTATGGCCTGGGAAAGTAGTTGAAGATGTCCCAAGTACTTAGGCCCCTGCCCCCATGTGAGAGACCCAGAAGAAGTTCCTGTCTCCTGTCTTCGGATTGGTGCATCTCTAGCTGTTGTGGCCAATTGGGGAGTGAACCAGTAGATGGAAGACCTCTCTCTCTCTGTCTCTCTCTTTCTCTCTGCTTCTCTGTAACTCTGCCTTTCAAATAAATAAATCTTTAAAAAACCATAATAGGACAAGGAAATCAGACAGAAAAGCCTATATATTGTATGATTCCATTTATAGAAATAATAGAATAGGAAAATCCTTAGAGACAGAAAGCAGATTTGTGATTGACAGGGATGGAAAGAGAGGGGCAATAAATAACTTCTTAATGGGAAACAGTTTCTACTTTTGGTGATGAAAATGTTTGGTATAGCATAGATATGCTTCTCACACAACAATGAATTGTTAAAAATGGATATATTGGTAAGTTTTTTGTTACAAAATCTTTTATTGTAATGAAGAATGCAAAAAGTAAACTACACGTAACAGAAGTTTGAAAGGAGAAGGTGGTGGAGGGAAGTTGAAGAAAATAAGACTGCTCCAATTTGCTCACACTATTAAGCTGAAGAACTACAAGATTTCCCTGTTTTATGGAGCAAGTGTTACTATATTATCAAAACAAAGAGTAAAAGAATTAAAAATGGCAACATGAGGTGTCATAAAAAGTTCATGAAAAGCGTTATACAATTTTTATATTGCATGGATTTCCATTTTTGCACCTAAATAAAAAGCATTTTGATGCATTTTTCACAATAGTTTTAAAGTACTCTTGTATACTGTGATGAGTAACAAATTCTATTCAAAATATTGTGGCAAAGTGGAGACATGTAATTGAGCTAAATACCAATTTATTATGGCAGGAATACTTAGGCATTGTCCAAAATTGATGTTAAAAACAGAAGTGGAAATACATTGTTTAGAGCTACAGGAGTCACTTCTAGAGGAAGGAACTCAAAACACTTAGGACTAATTGCCTCTAAAATCTAACACTTAAAATTATTAGCATTGTTAGGACAAGGAATTGGAGAGGCAGATCTGCAAAGAAGAAAGGCTCTGGTAAAGACCAGAAAACCCAACAAGAGCACCTAGGTTGTGGAGTGAGAATTGAGAAGCTACTTCTTCAGGTCTTCAGTTATGGATTTTTCATAGTCATTGTATATATTTTGTATAAAAGCCATGTTATATTGAAAGTTCTCAAAGCCTGGTTTTGAGGAGGTGTAACCTGTGGTTGGTCCACATCCAAACAGACTGTGAAAGGTAGAATCAGTGTGCTCCACCATCTTCACTGCCTTGTTCCTCTCACAGCCTATACTAGGTCATTCTGCATTCTCTAAACACTCACCTTTTTAGTAGGTGAAGGTAAGGAAAAACACAACCTAGACCTGGACATACCTACTCTGCTAGAGACATCCACCTAGACAGATCTTGTGTTCCTTTGAAAACACTGGCTGAGAATTACACATCCACAAGTTCATGAGAGGGACTAACCAGAGAGGATATTCAAGGCAAAAACTGTAATTCAGTGAGATCTGAGGGCCAGTCCCAGGCAAATGCCCCCAACATCAGTGAATCTAATCTACGACAAGTGTGTCTCCTCCATCATGCCCAACAGAGAACTCCAACCCATAACACAATGGTGGTCCTTCAGATCTTGCCATCAGATGGAAAAGGGAAATCCGGAATGCACATACAGCGAAAAGGACACCCCAGGAAACAAAACTATTTCTCCTTAGGGCCTAGAGTAGATGCATCTCCTAAAATCTGCTTCTAGATTCTAGAAGTTATAGGTCTCCTAAAACTGGGAGTCCTAAGCCAGCCTTTTTCAAAAGTATGGGCCAAAAAAATTGAAGAGGAACATACACAGGAGATAGCAATTATCTTCCTGTCTCCAACTGAGACCATCATTCCTATCATTCCAATTCCATTATGGCCCATGAACCTAGGTCACATTGGAGCTTTTTCTCAGGTACTCTCTCTGCTGCTGCCTTCCCAACACACACACACACACACACTCACACACACGCACACACACACTCACACACAGGTAAGTTAAGCCAAATGAGGAGCAGAGATAAGGGGACATGGAGAAGAAAAAAAGGACACAGCAGAAGCAGCAGGCCTTTTGGTCCCCCGGCAAGGTTTACTTGAAGTCTGACTTTTATCACCAATACCTACTCCAACCATCATAGCAGTTATCTAGGAATAGTAGTCACTTGTCTTAGAGATAAGAATACCCAGGAGGCCATGCCACTATTTGCCAAACTGCATGTTAGCAAAGACTTTTTTGTTTCAAAAAATGCAAAATTCAAGTGTCTTTGCCTCCTACACTCTCTTCTTTAATTTCCATGCTTCTCTCTCTCTCTCTCTCTTCTTACTTTTTTTTAATTTTTTTTTTTTTTTTGACAGGCAGAGTGGACAGTGAGAGAGAGAAACAGAGAGAAAGGTCTTCCTTTGCTGTTGGTTCACCCTCCAATGGCCGCCGCGGCCAGCGCACCACGCTGATCCGATGGCAGGAGCCAGGTGCTTCTCCTGGTCTCCCATGGGGTGCAGGGCCCAAGCACTTGGGCCATCCTCCACTGCACTCCCTGGCCACAGCAGAGAGCTGGTCTGGAAGGGGGGCAACCGGGACAGAATCCGGCGCCTCGACCAGGACTAGAACCCGGTGTGCCGACGCCGCAAGGTGGAGGATTAGCCTAGTGAGCCGCGGCGCCGGCTTCTCTTCTTATATTTTATGTAGCCACATATGTTACTCAAGATTGAACAACCTATGTGGCAAAGAAATTGAGTGGGTGTGGGGGGGGCGATACATAAAGGTATCACAATAATAAATAGCAAATGCTCTGAATTTTTAGAAATGAATTTCCCTGGGAAGAGTCAGAGCAATTCCAAGAGGGAAAATCACACTTCCCCAGTGACAGGTTCATTTGAAGTGTCTCATGGGTGAAGAAAGACGCACTCAAAGAATTTGGAAGTTGATAGCTCACCCTGCTCCTCTATATTCTAGGAACTTTTTACCTACAAAGCTTTACTTGCTTAATGTAATAGAAATAAATATTAGTCAATTCATTATTGTTTACAAAGGATTTTTTCCTTTTTTTAAACTTTTATTTAGTAAATATAAATTTCCTAAATACAACTTTTGGATTATAATAGCTTTTTCCCCCCATAACCTCCCTCCCACCCGCAACGAACTCATCTCCCACTCCTTCTCCCATCCCATTCACATCAAGATTCATTTTCAATATCTTTATATACAGAAGATCAATTTAGTATGTACTAAGTAGAAATTTCAACAGTTTGCACCCACACAGAAACACTAAGTATAAAGTACTGTTTGAGTACTAGTTATACCATTAATTCACATAGTACAACACGTTAAGGAGTAAATGCACAGTGACTCCTGTTGTTGATTTAACAATTGACACTCTTATATATGACGTCAGTAATCACTAGAGGCTCTTGTCATGGGCTGCCAAGGCTATGGAAGCCTCTTGAGTTCTCCAACTCCAATTTTATTTAGACAAGGTCATAGTCAAAGTGGAAGTTATCTCCTCCCTTCAGAGAAAGGTACCTCCTTCTTTGATGGCCCATTCTTTCCACTGGGATCTCACTCACAGAGATCTTTCATTTAGGTCACTTTTTTTTTTTTGCCACAGTGTCTTGGCTTTCCACACCTTAAATACTCTCGTGGACTTTTTAGCTACATCTGAATGCCTTAAGGGCTGTTTCTGAGGCCATAGTGCTGTTTAGGACATCTGCCATTCTATGAGTCTGCTGTGTATCCCACTTCCCATGTTGGATTGTTCTCTCCTTTTTAATTCTATCAGTTGGTATTAGCAGACACTAGTCTTGTTTATGTGATCTCTTTGACTCTTATTCTTATCATTATGATCAATTATGAACTGAAACTGATCACTTTGACTAGTGAGATGGCAATGGTACATGTCACCTTGATGGGATTGAATTGGAATCCCCTGGCACGTTTCTAATTCTACCATTAGGGGTAAATCCGATTGAACATGTGCCAAACTGTACATCTCCCCCCTCTCTTATTCCCACTCTTATATTTAATGGGGCTCACTTTTCAGTTAAATTTAAACACCTAAGAATAATTGTGTGTTAATTAAAGAGTTCAACCAATGGTATTAAATAGAACAACAACAAAAACTACTAAAAGGAATAAAGTAGTAAGTTGTTCCTCGACAATCAGGACAAGGGCTGATCAAGTCATTGTTTCTCATAGTGTCTGTTTCACTTCAACAAGTTTCCTTTTATGTGCTCAGTTAGTTGTTACTGATCATATGATATTTGTCCCTTTGGGACTGGATTATTTCAGCATGATATTTTCTAGATTCCTCCATTTTGTTGCAAATGACAGGATTTCATTTTTTTCTACTGCTGTATAATATTCTATAGAGTACATATCCAATAATTTTTTTATCCATTCTACTGTTGATGGACATTTAGGTTGATTCCATGTCTAGGCTATTGTGAATTGAGCTGCAATAAACATTAAGGTGCAGACAGCTCTTTTATTTGCCATTTTAATTTCCTTTGGGTAAATCAAGGAGTGGGATGGCTGAGTTGCATGGTAGGGTTATATTCAGGTTTCTGAGGAATCTCCAAACTGACTTCCATAACGGCTTTACCAGTTTGCATTCCCACCAACAGTGGGTTAGTGTCCCTTTTCCCCTACATCCTCTCCAGCATCTATTGTTGGTAGATTTCTGAATGTGAGCCATTCTAACCAGGGTGAGGTAAAACATCATTGTGGTTTTGATTTGCATTTCCTTGATTGCTAGTGATCCTGAACATTTTTTCATGTGTCTGTTGGCCATTTGAATTTCTTCTTTTGAAAAATGTCTGTTGAGGTTCTTGGCCCATCTTTTAAGTGGGTTGTTTGTTTTGATGTTGTGGAGTTTCTTGATCTCTTTGTAGATTCTGGTTATTAAACCTTTATTGGTTGCATAGTTCTCAAATATTTTTACAAATGATTTTCTTGTCCTAAATGTTATTTATTTGTTTATCCCCGCTGTAAGTGTTAGAATGTGGCTTTTGTGATATTCATTTCACAGATGAGGAAATAGACTTAATGACAAAGCCAGGATTTAAGTACAAATTCTGAAAACCCTGAGTTTATCCTTCAATTTGAGTCTGATATATAAAAGGATCATATACAGATATTTAATGTTGACTGTGTATACCAAATGCATTTTCCTGTTTCTCCTTTAGACAAGTGTTGATGCTCCATGTCTAGGTGTCTTGGCAGCAGAGCTGTCTCTTTTGTGTTCTCATGATGATCCTTCAATCACGTGCCAAGCATCTTTGGGAATGTATCACCTCCTCTGCATTGCCAAGTGTCAAAATGGTAAGAATGGTTCACAGCTTCCCTGAAGGGTTACTAGTATTTGTTCCTAATTATTCTGCTTGAGAGTCCAGGTAAGTTTCCTTGTGTTTGAATATCTTAATCCTGTGCCCAAACCCATAACTCTACTTTCTACAATGTTGTTTTTAAAAATTGTTTTTAGCATTCTCAAAATCATAGTAATGAGGTCATTTATTCTTTACAATCTATTAAGCACCCTGCTTAGATTAGTGTTGGGTGTTAATGGTAGGGAGGAGAGTGCCAGGTAGAGTCAGGAAGTAAAGGGAAGGAAATAGCTTATTCATGGGACATTTAAAAGAATCATGGAAGAGACATTTGGATTAGTGGTTATTTACTTATTTTAAATTTATTTTTATTTTATTTGAAGTATGCAAAGTTCATGAATATCATATATACAGATTTAGAAACAGGAATACTTTCTACCTTACCCTCCCTCCCACCTATGATCTCAACCTTCCTCCTCCTTCCTTTTATATTCTTTCAATTTTTACAATGATGTACTTTCAATTTACTTTATACTCATAAGGTTAACCTATACTAAGTAAAGAGTTCAATAAACAGTATGAAGAAAAAAACACTGTTATTCAATAGTAAAACAACAGCTGAAAATAATTATCAAATCTCAAAATGTTAATTTCACTACAATACATTACATTTTAGGTACTATATTAGTTACCACAGATCAGGGAAAATATATGGTATTTTTTTCTTTTGAAACTAGTTTATGTCACTGAGTATAATGGCTTGCAGCTGCATCCATTTTGTTGCAAATGACAGGATTTCATTTTTTATGGCTTAATAGTATTACATAGAGTGTATATATATATATATATATATATTTCTTTTTTCTTTTTACTTTTTTTTTGACAGGCAGAGTTAGACAGTGAGAGAGACAGAGAGAAAGGTCTTCCTTCCGTTGGTTCACCCCTCAAATGGCCACTATAGTCAGTGCGCTGCACTGATCCGAAGCCAGGAGCCAGGTGCTTCCTCCTGGTCTCCTATGTGGGTTCAGGGCCCAACCACTGCCTTCCTGGGCCACAGCAGAGAGATGGACTGGAAGAGGAACAACTGGGACAGAATCCAGCACCCCAACTGGGACTAGAAGCCAGGGTGCTGGTGCCACAGGTGAAGGATTAGCCTAGTGAGCCATGGTGCCAGTCATGTATGTATGTGTGTGTGTATATATATATATATATATATATATATATATTTCTTTATCCAGTCATCAGTTGATAGACATCTGAGTTGATTCCACATTCTAGCTATTGTGAATTGATCTGCAATGAACATAGAGGTACAGGTAATACTTCTATATCCTGATCTCACTCCCCTTGGGTACAGTCTCAGGCGTGGGATTGCTGGATCATATGGTAGAACTATTTTCAGCTTTCTGAGATATTTTCATACTGTCTTCCATAATGGCTATAACTAGTTCACATTCTCACCAACGGTGAGTTAGGGAACCTTTTTCCCTACATCCTTGCCAGCATTTTCTGTTTGTGGATTTCTGTCTGAGAGCCATTCTAACTGGGGTAGGTGAATCCTCACTGTGGTTTTGATTTGCATTTCCCTGATGGCTAGTGATCCTGAACATTCTGTCTTGTGTATGTTGGCCATTTGAATTTCCTCTTTTGAAAAGTGCCTGTTCAAGTCCTTTTTCCATTTCTTAATTGGATGGTTTGTTCTGTTGTTGTTGAGTTTCTTGAGCTCTTTATAGATTCTGGATAAAAATTATAGAGCTATTTATCAGTTTCATAGTTTGCAAATGTTTTCTTCCATTCTGTTGTATCTTTGTTAGTGAGGTAGTTTTCTTGTTGGCAGAAAATAGATGGGTCTTGTTTTTTAATCTGTTCAGCTAGTTTTTACCTTTGAATTGAAGAATTTAGGCCACTTAGATTCAAGGTTACTATTGTTAAATCGCAAGTAGGCCCTGCCATTTTTCTGTAAATATTCTTATTGTTTGCTTTGGATTTCCTTTGCCTTTTTACTGGCAGATATTCTGCCTTCATTTTTTTTCATAATGATGACTATCTTTCTGTGTTTTTGTATGTAGCACATCCTTAAGCACCATTAAGCCTTGAACTACAACTTTCCATTGTCTTTTATCCTGTAGTGTTTCTGATGAAAAATCGGTTGTAAACTCATTGGAGATCCTCTGAAAGTAATCTGGCATTTCTGTAATGCATATTTTAGAATGATTTCTTTAAGTTTTACTGTTGAATAAGTTTGATTACAATGTCTCATGGTGAAGGTCTTTTCTAGTTATATCTGTTAGGAGTTCTATGTGCTTTGTGTAGTTGGATGGCTTTCTTTCTCCAAATCAGAAAGTTTTCTTTAATTATTTCACTGAATAGGATTTCTAATCCATTCCTTCTTTCCATATTCAGAAATGCTAAGACCCATATATTGGGCCCTTTGATAATATCCCATAAATCTCCAGCACTAATTTTAATTTTTCTATTTCTTTTTTTTTTGATTGAGAAATTTCCAAAGATTTGTCTTCTAGCTCAAGCACTCTTTCTTCTGCCTCACTAAGTATGTTTTCAAGGCTTTCCTCTGTATTTTTTATTTGATATGTAGAATTCTTCATTTCTTCATTTCTTTCTTTCTTTTTTTTTTTTTTTTTTTTTTTTTTGACAGGCAGAGTGGACAGTGAGAGAGGGAGACAGAGAGAAAGGTCTTCCTTTTTTACCATTGGTTCACCCTCCAATGGCCGCTGCAGCCGCTGTGCTGTGACCAGTGCACCACACTGATCTGAAGCCAGGAGCCAGGTGCTTCTCCTGGGCTGCCATGTGGGTGCAGGGCCCAAGGACTTGGGCCATCCTCCACTGCACTCCTGGGCTACAGCATAGAGCTGGAATGGAAGAGGAGTAACCGGGACAGAATGCAGTGCCCCAATCAGGACTAGAACCTGGTGTGCTGGCGCCGCAGGTGGAGGATTAGCCTATTGAGCCACGGCACCAGCCAGAATTCTAAATTTCTAATGTTTCTGTTTTATTTCTCTTCAATGTCAATCATGGAAAATTTTTTCTTCTGATTGCTTCTGAGCAATCCTATGATTAATCTTTTAAATTCCTTTTCAGGAATTTCATCAATTTATTTGCCTTCACATTCTCATATAGAAGTGTTCATTTGGGGGAGTCGTATTATCTTCCTTATTCTTGTTTCTTGAATGTATTTATTCCCAGGTATTTGTGGAAATATTTGTGGGTTTTCTCCTCTCATGGCTTTTATCTTTGAACTATGCCTCTTTGGCTTAGAGGTGAGAGCTGAATGTGGCCCCAAGGAGATAAATACCTTGGGTTATACCACAGTGGGTGCAACACTCACCATTGCTGCTACATGAATTGCAGTGAAGATCTGTGCAGTCCTCTTGTGAGCATGGATTCCAATACAATGAACCACCCCAGACAATCAGGGAGCTCTCAACTTTTGGTACCATGTGCAATCATTGCCCAGAGTCCCAGCTGTATCCTGTGCCATTCAGGCAGTTATAGAATCTCCACAGTCGCAGCACACATGGCTCCCACATTATGGGATGCAGAGCATCCTCTCTGTCCCGCTAGTCTCTCACGTCCACAGAGAGGCAGAGATGTTCCCAGAGCTGGCTGGCTGTGGGTGCTCCATCTGTGCAGATTGAGCCCTGGATCCTGTGGTATGTTGGGAGGCTGAGGATACCTCACAATCCTTCATGGGTGCCCAGCCCCCTGTCAATCCTCCCAGTCATATTCAAAGTCAGCAAGGGACAGTGATTTTTTCCCTCTGGCAAAATCCCTGAATCATATGCATGCACAAGAGCTGCTTCAGCCACTATTCATGCTACAATGGCACCTTCTCTCCCTACCCCTCCTGCCCTGTTGCTGTGTGCAGGCACAGGAGCCACCAGACCACTGCTGGTGTTAAAATGATGCCTTTTCCCCACTAGTTGCCAGGCGTGCACAAGAATCATCACAGCTGGTACTGATGTCAAAATAGTGTGTCGTCTCCGCCAGTCGCTGGTGCATGCACAATAGCTGCTGTGGCCCATTCTGGTGTCAAGATGGAGCCTTCTCCCAGCCAGGTGCTGGGCACCATTGTGGGGGCATGGGGAGAGAGAAATGTGCCCCTTTTTTTCCACTGAGTTATGCAGGTACTCTATCCCCTTAGGATACCAGGCTGGACTGAAAGGCAGTGTAGTTCTCTAGGCTTTCCCTCCAGCAACGTCACCAGTGCTGTTGCAGTCTGTTCTCACCATTCTCTCCAAATCTGATGCTCCCACCGACTCTCAGCTGCAGGACTTGTGTGTCGTGTCTGTGCTCATTGCTACACAACTTTATCTTCCACAATGATCCATGGCATCCCTCTTCCTTCTGTAGAGTTTCCTCTGCAGGTTTCTCTCAAACTCTCCTCTGGGATTATACTTTCTCCACTTTTTTTGTTACTATTTTCCCTTAGCCTAAAGCAGTGCATCTTTTCGCTATTCCTCCAATTAAGACACCATGTCTCACATCAGATGGGTTTGATTCCTGACTCCAGCTCTTGATTACAGCTGCTTGCTAATTCAGACCCTGGGAGACAGTGATGACGGTTCAAGTACTTGGGTTCATGCTACAAATGTGGACTTTGATTTATTTCTCAGCTCCCAGCTGTGGCCCCTTGACCATTGTGAACATTTGGGGAATGAGTTAGTAGATAGAGATGCTAGCTCTTCTGTGTGTTTCTTGCTCTCACTCTTGCTCTCTCTTGCTCCCATTCTTTCTCTCACTCTCCCTTTCAAATAAATAAGCTTAATTATTTTTCAAAAAGTGACACATTTTTTACCTTAAATGAGGCAACTCATAAGATTCTTGCTTCAATGGTGAGGAAAAAATCAACCCAACACTAAAATAAATGTGCTGTGAATTACCCAGCAAAGTGTGAAATGAAAACCTAAAGGTTTCAGACTATTTCCAAGCAACTTAATTGATTTGAGAACAAAGCTTAAAAATATTTGTGGTATCCCTCTCTTTTCTTTCCAGGGTGTAATATCTGAAAGCAGATGTACTCTCCCATAAGGAACAACTTTAAAACACTCACTCACACACACACACACACACACACAAACCAACTAGATGGGAACGAATGAGATGGGGTTTATAATTGTTGAAGAATACCACCTAGGCTCCAGCAGTGGCAGGCAATCCCTGTGAAAGAGACTGATTAGGGAGCTTCAGGAGGTCATGACAGTTTTAGTTTACAAGGCAGAGAAACAAAGAGTACACAAAACAGAGCCCCAGTATCTGCAGAAACCTGCAGAGTGCCCCCTTTACATAGTTAGCTGGGTACTGATGAGAGTAAGAATATGAGGAAACCACCTGGGGCTGGACTGGAGAGCACCAAAATTATTAGAGAAAAATCCAGTGAGCTCACAGAGGCTGGTAATAGTACCTGGGCCAACACGCCAGAATTTAAAACTTCATAATTTACAAATAATGAGATAGAACACTCAGATATTTTGTCTCATTAGGAGGAGAAAATTATTCCTAGGAGAAAAACCACTGTAGTGTCATTGAACAAGGCTTGCAAACAAAATCTAAAATGATAAAGCTAATTTTAAATAGTTTAATTGCTTACAAGAAAAAAGTTGAAGATTATTTCTAGGAATACAAAAATCCCAGCACTTACTAGCTTAAAATTGTCTAACATCCAATAAAAATTACTAGGCATGCAAATAAGCAGAAAAATATAACCCACAATGAGAATACCAAAGAATCAAAACTAACTCAGAGGGACCAGTGCTGTGGCGCAGTAGATTAAATCACCACCTGCTATGCTGCTATCCCAAATGAGTACTGATTTGAGTCCCAGCAGCTACACTTCTGATCCAGCTCCCTGCTAACACACCTGAGAAGGCAGTGGAGGATGACCCAAGAACTTGGGCCCTTGCACACGCATAGGACACCCTGAGGAAACTCCTGACTCCTGGCTTTGGCCTTCTCCAGCCTTAGTTGTTGTAGCCATTTGGGGAGTAAACCAGTGGGTGGAAATCATTCGTTCTCTCTCTCTCTGTCTTTCTTTCTCTCTCTCTCCCTGTCTCTCTTTCTCTCTCTCTCGCTCCTATTCTCTCTGTAACTTTACCTTTAAACAAACTAAATAAATCTGTAGACAAAAAGCTAACTCAGAAATTGCACAGATGATGTAATTAATAGAGCGGGACATTAAATTAATTTTATTTCATTTATGGAGTTAGAGGAAAAGATGAATGTGTTAAGTAGAGACAAAGAAAAACTTCTAAAGGACTCTTAAAAACCTCTCGGGATAACTGTCATATCTAAGGTTAAGAATTCTCTGGCAGGAACTATGAGTGTTTAGACATTGCAGAAAAAAAAATGGTCAATGGGCTTGTGCCCATAATAACACTAATTACCAAAAATAAACCAGAGATGTAAAAGATTGGAAAATGTGAACAGAGCACTGGGGAGCTGCAAGACAACTTCATTCAGCCTAATACTGTGTAATCTGAATTCCCAATGGTGAGGAAGGGAGGACAGAAACAAATATTTGAACAATCATGAATATTTTCAAAATTAGAGAAATGCAATAAATCCAAAAAATCCTAAATACTTAACGAAACACAGAAATTATAATTAGAAATCAAAATGCAATAGACAGAAATTCCAGGAGAAACAAAAACATTCAAATTTACGATCAGAGGATTCAACACTTTTTCAATAATTCATAATTACATAGAAAATCAACAAGAATATGGACTTAAATCAACTTGACATAACTGACATAGGGCATTCAGCCAATGACAGAAAAATGAATATTTTTTCAATTCTTTCGGTAAACAGAGCATTTCTCAAAATAGATAGTTTTATAAGCTATAAAATAAATCTCAAAAAATTAAAATTATTCTCTGACCAAAATGGAGTTAAATTAGAATGTAAAAACAAAAAGATATCTGGGAAAGTATACATATCTGGAAACTGAATATCATCTTTCTAAATAACCCATGGTTAAATACAAAAGTATAAAAGGTAAAGCACTTTGAACAGAATGAAAATGAAAATAAATTCTTTGGATGCAGTTGAACTCAGAACATTGCTTTAAATAGAGAAAAGTTCTCCAATCAATGATTTCAGCTTTTGCCTTCCAAAAGCAGAGAAAATGAGAGCAAATAAACCCAAAACAATAAGAAGACATGAAATAATGGAGATCAGAATAAAAGTCCAATGTAATAGAAATCAGAAAACAAGAGAAAAGCAATGAAGCCCAAAGTAGATTCTTTGAGAAGATAATGGGGAGAAGAAGAAAACACAAATTACCATTGTTAGGAAAAAGCGACTTGATGAGCATTACAAGAACAGTGAGGGAAATTGTTGAGACAACAATGTTGACAAATTATATAAAATAGATAAATTAACTGAAAGGCACAAATTCTGGTTTGTTTTTTTTTTTTTTTTTTTTTCAGGCACAGTGGACAGTGAGAGAGAAACAGAGACAAAGGTCTTCCTTTGCAGTTGGTTCACCCTCCAATGGCCGCTGCGCCCAGAGCGCTGATCTGAAGGCAGGAGCCAAGTGCTTCTCCTGGTCTCCCATGGGGTGCAGGGCCCAAGCACTTGGGCCATCCTCCACTGCACTCCCTGGCCACAGCAGAGAGCTGGCCTGGAAGAGGGGCAACCGGGACAGAATCTGGCGTCCCGACCAGGACTAGAACCCGGTGTGCTGGCGCCGCTAGGTGGAGGATTAGCCTATTGAGTCACGGTGCCAGCCAGGCACAAATTCTTAAAGCATGCTCATGAAGAAATTGGTAACCTATATACATGGGTACTTCAAAAAGTTCATGGAAAATGTATATTCTGAAATACTAAATATAGATGTAAAAATTCATATTAACATTTGATAAAGTAAAATCATGTGCTCATTTTAGTAGCTAAAGAAAAGGCAATGGATAAAATCCAACATCTATTTCTGATTAAAAACTCGTGACAAACTAGGAGTAGAGGGAAACTTTCTTCATCAGCTAAAGTGTATGTGAAAAATCTAAAGCTACAACATACTTAATGGTGAAATATAAAATGATTTCCCTAAAATATCAGGATCCAGGCAAGGATATGTACCATCATTACTTCTATTCAATGTAGATAAAATAGAATGCCCAGAAGTAGATCCACACATATAAAGAATATTGATTTTTGGCAAAGTCCAGGAAAGTCAGTGGAGAAAGAATAAACTTCTTGGTAAATGATGTTGGAAAAACTGAACATTTACATTCAGAAAACAACTCAGATCCATACTTCATACACAGAAAAAAAAATTAATTCAAAATAGATAAGCAGAGCTAAAGTAAAACCTAAAACTAGAAAACTAGACAAAAATATTTGGACCTTGGGTTAGGCATAGATTTCCTAGGTATGACACAAAAAGCATATTAAATAAATGAAAACCAAATATGAATTAAGTATTTCTGTTCTTTGAAAGACATTGTTAATAGTTAAGCACACAGGAGGAGAAAATATTTACAAATTAATTTATCAGGATAAAAGTTTATATCCAGAATCTATAAAGGACATTACATATTAACTAATTACATTTTTTACAAATTAATTGCAAATTTTATTAATTACAAACTAGTAAAAAGCCAATGTAAAAAGTGATAATAGATTTGAATAAATTTGTCAGTTTTCTAGAAAGTTAAACTTTTGGGGCCAGCACTGTGGCGTAAGGGTGGAGCTGCTGCCTGTAGTGCTGGTATACCATATGGGCACCAATTCATTTCCTGGCTGCTCCACTTCTTAACCAGCTGTCTGCTGTGACCTGGGAAAGCATTGGAAGATGGTCCAGGTTCTTGGGCCCCTTTACCCAAATGGGAATACCCAGAGGAGGCTTCTGGCTTTAAATCTGCCCATCTCCAACCATTGTGGACAACTGGGGAGTGAACCAGCAGATGGAAGACCTCTCTCTCTACCTCTCTTTTCTTCGTGTAACTCTGACTTTAAAATAAGTAAATAAATCTTTAAAAACAAGTTAAACTTTTCCAAAGTTGTTAGAACATTTTATACTTTTACCTGCAATGTGGAAATATTTGAGTTCAAATTGTTACACATATTTAACAATACATGGAAGGGTTAGTTATTTTAATTTGGGATATTACAATGAGTCTTTAGTAGTATCTTAGTATTAATTAACATTCCTTTAATGAATACATGTTGAATGTGCTTTTTGTCATATATGTTTCTTTGCTAAAATGATTATTCAAATTTATTATTATTAACACATGATGCAGTCATTCCACAATTTGTATTTACCAAAGAAAATGAAAGCCAATACCCATACACACACTAATATATAGTGTTCAAAGCACCTTTGCTTGCAATAGCCAATCACTGGAAACAACCTAGATGCCCATCAACAAGTGAATGGATTAAGAGATTGTGACATAATAGCACGCATACAATAAGCACAGTCATCAGTAAAAAGGAATGCACTTTTGGTGTACACATAGCAATATCGATGAAGCACAATTCTGATGAGTCAATGGAGCCAAACAAAAAGTCTGACTCCACTTATGTATAGTTGGGGAATAGTAATTTAGCATATAGTAGATCAGTGGTAGCTATGGAATCAGGAGGTGGGTACGGGAGCAGGTATGGGGAAATGTTTGCAGGCCAATGGATACATTAATTTTTTAGCTAGTAATGTTTTCATAGGTACATAGGAGTACCTACACAACATTCAAGGAAAACAGAATTAAAAGGTAAGTTTATGTTTGGTGCAAAAGGTTTGAAGTGAAGTTTTTCAATACCATGAATTATCCATGAGTTTTTGGCAGCTGCTTTATACATATACAAAAACTTATATTTTAAATATGGAATATGTCAAAGTGGAAGTTCTCTCCTCCCTTCAGAGAAAGGTACCTCCTTTGATGGCCCTGTTCTTTCCACTGGGATCTCACTAGCAGAGATCTTTCATTTAGGTCTTTTTTTTTTTCTTGCCAGAGTGTCTTGGCTTTCCATGCCTAAACTCTCATGGGCTCTTCAGCCAGATCCGAATGCCTCAAGGGCCGATTCTGAGGCCAGAGTGCTGTTTAGAACAACTGCCATTCTATGGGTCTGCTGTGTATCCCACTTCCCATGTTGGATCATTCTCTCCCTTTTTAATTCCATCAGTTAAAATAAGATCAAAGTGGCTGAGCTCAGGGGGCTTCCATGGCCTTGGCAACTCATGACTAGAGCCTGGGGAGATTGCTGACGCCTTAAACAAGAGAGTCAATTTGTTAAGTCAACAACAGGAGTCACTGTGCACTTACTCCCCATGTAGGATCTCTGTCCTTAATGTGTATTTCAATGTGAATTAATGATATGACTAGTGCTCAAACAGTATTTGGCAATTTGTGTTCCGTGTGGGGGCAAACTGATGAAATCTTTACTTAATATATACTAAATTGATCTTCTGTATATAAAGATAATCGAAAATGAATCTTGATGTGAATGGAATGGGAGAGGGAGCTGGAGATGGGAGGGTTGTGGGTGGGTGGGAAGTTATTGGGGGGAAAAAGCCATTGTAATCCATAAACTTTACTTTGGAAATTTATGTCTACTAAATAAAAGTTTAAAAAATATGGAATATGTCAATTATATCTCTATGAAACTATTAAAAACAAATAAAATAATTCAAAATCCACCTCATGGAGTGGGTAGGCATTTAGCCTAGCAGTTAAGATGCCTGAATCAAGCATTGGAGCACCTGGGTTTGAATTCTGGCTCCAACTCCTAATTCCATCTTTCTGCTAGAGCAGACCCTGAGAGGCAGCAGGTGACACCCAGGTGATTGAGTTTCCGTTACTCACTTGGGAGACCCAGCTTTGGCAGTGCCCATCAGTCCAACCCATTACAGGCATTTGGAGAACCAAGTGACAGATGGAATAAATCTCTCTGTCTCTGTGTCTCAGTCTCTCTGTCTCCCTGCCTCTCAAATAAAACTGTTTTTTTTTAAATTCACCTCTAAAAAGCACTTACCTGGAATTAAAGATTTCTGAAGCTGAAGTTTTTACTGAGAGTTTCTGGTTTTATTGACATACCACTACACAGCTCTTTTCAAAATGCCTCATCTTCTCTTTCACCAATAGATACTCCAACTTAAAAATCACATTTCCAATGCACTGCACAATGCATTTGATAGCCTAAATACATTTGATATCTCATCAGTCTACCAAAATTAATTATGTCTTTCATTTATATTTTTAAAAGATTATTTATTTATTTGAAATGCAGAGTTACAAACAGAAAAGAAGAGACACGAAGAGAGACAGAGAGAGATATAGGAAGATAAAGACAGAAAGAGAGAGGGAGGGAGAGAGAGAATCTTCCATCTGCTGGTTCATCCCCGGAATGGCTGCAAATAAATAAGGCTGAGCCAGGCCAAAGCCAGAAACCAAGAGCTTCATCCAGTCTCCCACCTGGGTAGCAGGGGCCCAAGCACTTGGGCCGTCCCCTGCTGCTTTTCCCAGGCTATTCCCAGGGAGTTGAATTGGAGGTGGAGCAGCTAGAACTCAAATGGGCGCCCATATGGGATGCTAGTACTGTAGGCAGTGACTTACCTCACTGTGCTATAATGCTAGCCCCTATTCATGACCCACAAGACCTTTCATTAGGATCTTATTAATTCTGGGTCAGCATCATCATAATATCGTATGTGACCAAACTATGAGCAGAGACTTAAATATTCAGAGACTAATATTCAGAAAATTTCAGATTATCACAATAAACAAAAAATGACAATGTCATAGAAGAAATTGATCAAATAAAAACCTTTTCCTTTTTGCAGCGGATATCGAAAAAAATAAGCCAACAACTTGGGCTGAGCGTGGAAGCTGTTGCCTCCTGGAGTCTTCTCCTGATGTAGATTTTCTACCCAAGGTTTTGCAACGAAACAAAACTAAAATTGCTCAGGTGTCTTAACCTCTTCTTTATCACATGTTCTTTGTTTTGTATTTGTTGTTCCTCTTAATGGCACTTTATTTCCACAAACTTTAAATTTTTAATAATTCTCCCTTTTTAAAAATTCAGACAAGTGAAAATCATATGTAGTGCAGCTGATTTCCATCTATATTAATAAGAATTATTCCTAGTATTCCCAAATATAGTAACTTATTTTTATTTAATCCTCACAAAATACAAATAATGTAGCTGTTTCTTAGTTATACTTCTTGTTTGCCTAACAAAGCGTTCATGAAGAATGGGGAATTTGTGATAATTTAGCAAATAAGCAGTCATCAATTAATAAACTTTTCAATAAACTATCATAATTTATTCCAGAAACAGGCTCATGACATTGTGGCTTAGATTTTGTTTGAAAGAACTATTAAACTTAAAAAAGAAAAGTTTACATGATGAACTCAATGTCAAGGAAATAGTTTTAACACTGTCCAGTCCCTGGGAGAAACATGAGGCTCTGTATCCAACCTAACCTTCCTCAAAGTAAGTAGGCTAATGAATAGGCATGCGAAACCAGCCAGCAAATGTGGCCTGCTAGCACAGGGTAGTAGAAGATGTTCCAGCTACACACATCAAGTCAAGAGCTCAGCAAAATTTCTGATGCAGCCCTGCAGGCCAGCTCACCTCCTGAGTGAGAATGCTCGTGTTCTCCCTAAAACAAGACAAAGGAAAGAGTGCCTTCACCCAAGACTAAGGTCATTAGAATTGTATGAGATTGAGAAGATGTTGGAGAATGCATTTAACATGATATAGTTAAAAAACACCTGCATAGAAGTCCTAAATATGCATCCATATCAAGCATGGAGGTACATTTTTCCAAAATCAAGAGATTTTCTTCCTCACTTCTCCAAAATCATATGCCTGGTTGAGTATGAAGTTGGCCACAGATATCTATGTAGGTTTACTAGTAAATCCTTCATCCATCCACTCTCCACTCTATTTCATTTGTAATTTCAATCATGGGATTTTATATGAATGAAATAAGTCAAAATAATATACCTATTTGTGAAAAGAGTTGCTTCAACTCGAGTAAATGTATGAGTGTTATACAAGTCATTAAAATGAGTAGCATCAAGAGCATGTAAAAGTGTAGTACTGTAGTAAGAAGCAGAAGCTGAGGTTGGATATCCTTATGTCGGAGCAGGTGAGGCCTGAGGTCACCACCTTGCTTGTGATTGCAGAATGTCGGGCAAACCTTACTGCCCTCTTTGCTGACTGACTTCGTGTGGAGTCTTCTGATGAAACTGTCTGAACCTGACTACAAAACTGCCTCAGAGGCGGCATCCATCCTGAACCTGACTCTGGAAAATTATGCACAGAAGGTCACCATGGTAAGACGCTGATTGACAGACTTTATTCTTGAAAGTTAAACTTTTGCCGTTGTTGTGTGTCTACTTCTTTTCATACTTAATTCATGTTATTGTGTATTGTATGATTTTCATAAAGTGATGCTATTTTGTTTAATTTTTTCAAGATTTATTTATTTATTTGAAACTCAGAGTTGCCGAGAGGCAGAGGTACAGACAGAGGGAGAGGGAGAGAGGGAGAGAGAGAGTCTTCCATCTGCTGGTTCACTCCACAAATGGCCACAATGGCCGGAGCTTGGCCTATTCGAAGCCAGGAGCCAGGAACTTCTTCTGGGTCTCCCACTTAGGTACAGGGGCTCAAGCACTTGGGCCATCCTCTACTGCATTCCCAGGCTATAGCAGAGAGCTGGATCAGAAATGGAGCAGCCAGGACTTGAACCAGCACCCATATGGGATGCTGGCACTGCAGGCAGTGGCTTTACCTACTATGCCACAGTACCATCTTCTATTTTATTTAATTTTACGCCTTTTATCTTTTCAAATTTTATTTATGGTATATAAATTTCATATACATAGATTTAGGAACGTAGTGATAATTCCCACTTTACCCTCCCTCCCACCATCACTACCACACTTCCTCCTCATTCCTCTCCTGTTCCCTCTCTTAATTTTAAAATGATCTAATATCAATTAGCTTCATACTTAAAATATTAACCCAACACTAAATAAAGAGTTCAACAAATAGTATGCTGAAAAAACATCATTCTGCAACATAGAGACAAGGCATGTAAACAATCATCGAAGCTCAAAATGTCAATTTTACTCCTATAATTTACAGTTTTGGTACTCTGTTGGTTACTACAGATCAGGGAAAACATGATTATTTGTCTTTTTGGTACTGGCTTATTTCACTAAGTATAATGGCTCCTAGCTGCATCCATTCTGTTGCAAAAGACCAAATTCATTCTTTTACAGTTGAGTAGTATTCCATAGTGTATGCATACCATAATTTTTTATCCAGTCATCAGTTGATGGACATCTGGGTTGATTCCGTATCTTAGCTATTGTGAATTAAGCAGCAATAAACATGGAGGTACAGATAACTCTTTCATAAACAAATTTCATTATCCTTGGATCAATTCCCAGGGGTGGGATTGTTGGGTCATATGGTACATCTATTTTCAGCTTTCTGAAGTATATCCATATTGTCATCCACAGTGGCTGTACTAGTTTACATTCCCACCAATAGGGGATTAGTGTACCTGCTTTCACACATTCTCATCAGCGTGTATTGTCTTTTGATTATGGCATGGGAGACATTCTAATGGGATGAGGTAAAACCTCATTGTGGTTTTGATTTGTGTTTTCCTGGTGACTGGTGATCATGGGCATTTTTTTCATGTGTCTACTGTCCATTTGAACTTCCTCTTTTGAAAAATGCCTCTTCAAGTATTTTTCCCATTTCTTCACTGGATTGTTTTTGTTGTTTTTTGAGTTTCTTGAGCTCTTTATTGATTCTGAATATTAATCCTTTATCAGTTGCATAGCTTGCAAATATTTTCTCCCATTCTGTCAGTTAACTCTGCACATTGTTTAGTGTTTCTTTTGAAGTGCAGAAGCCTCTCAGCTTGATGTAACCCTCTCTGTCCATTTTGGACTTGATTACCTGTGCCTCTGAGGTGTTTGTCTATTCCAATGTGTTGTAGTTTCCTCAAAGTTCTCCTCTAGTAATTTGATAATATCAGGTCACAGATTTAGGTCCTTGATCCATTTTGAGATGATTTTTATGTAAATGTAAGGTAGGGGTCTTGTTTCACACTTCTGCATGCGGAGATCAGTTTTCCCAGCACCATTTGTTGAAGAGATAGTCCTTGCTTCAGGGATTGATTTTGGCTGCTTTCAAAAGTTAATTGGTGGATGGGGCTGATGCAGTGGTACAGTGGGTTAAAGCCCTGGCCTGAAGCACTGGCATCCCATATGGGTGCCAGTTTGAGCCCCGGCAGCTCCTCTTTCGATCCAGCTCTCTGCTATGGCCTGGGAAAGCAGTAGAAGATGGTCCAAATCCATGGGCCCCTGCACCCATGTGGGAGACCTGAAAGAAGCTCCTTGCTCCTGGCTTCAGATCTGCGCAGCTCTGGCCGTTGCGGCCAATTGGGGAGTGAACCAACGGATGGAAGACCTCTCTCTCTCTCTGTCTCTCCTCTCTCTGTGTAACCCTGACTTTCAAATAAGTAAATAAATCTTTTAAAAAAAAGTTAATTGGTTGTAGATGAGTGAATAATTTCTGAAGTTTTTATTCTGTTACATTGGTCTACATGTCTACTTTTGTACCAGTACCAGGCTGTTTGATTATAATTGAAATGTAGTATGCCTTGAAATCTAGTAGTGATACCTACATTTTTTTGTATAAGATCTGGGGTCTGTTGTGTTTCCATATGAATGGTATCATTGTTTTTTCTAGATCTGAGAATAATTTCCTTGGTATTTTGATAGGGCTTGCATTGAATTTGTAAATTGCTTTTGGTAGGATGCACATTTTGATTATATTAATTTTTGCAATCTACAAACATGGAAGATTTTTCTTTTTCTTTCTTTCTTTTTTTTTTTTTTTTGCAAGGGAAGGGGTTTATTGGTAGGGAAACCCAGAGGGAAGGGGCGAAGAAGGAAAAGGGGGAAAAGGAACGCATAAGAGGGAGAGGGAGAGACAGAAAGAAAAAGAGATCAAGAGAGAGCCATGTGTTCAGGAATAGTCCTTTTAAAACTTTGCCAGGGGGTGGGCAGGAAAGTAGAAGCAGCAAATCACATTAGGATGGGGGTGGAACATACACCAGTGGTTGGGCCATGTGATCGCCTAGCTTCCAGCAATGGTGGCCAGGCTAGAGCCTAGGATGGTGTCCAGGGCATAGATTGTGCCATAGATAAGACTACACCATTTTACCAACATTCCCCCCTTTTGTTTTTTATAAAGCAAGAGTTGTATGGGATTACATTAGCCCCAAAAGTCCAGGAGGGGTAGAGGGATGATGATCTGTCTTTACAGCTACTTCCTGTTGACATGGGGCGACAAGGCACTCTCTGCTGGCATGGAGTGATGTCCAAGCTGCTGACTCCTGGGTGGGAGATTTTTCCATTTTCAATGTCTTCTTCTATTTCTTTCTTTAATTTTTTTTTTTTAATTTTCATCATAGAGATCTTTCACCTTCTTCACTGAATTTATTCCAAGGTATTTAAATTTCTGTAGCTATTGTGAATGCAATTGGTCTTAGAAGTTCTTTCTCAGCCAGGGAATTGTCTGTGTATACAAAGGATTTTGATTTTTGTGTGTTAATTTTATATCCTGTCACTTTACTCAACTTTTCTATGAGTTGGGTAGTCTCTTAGTGAAGTCTTTTGTTCCCCTATATGTAGAGTCATGTCATCTGCAAATAAGGATAATTTGACTTTCTTCTTTCCACTTTGTATCCCTTTGATATCTTTTCTTGCTTAATGGCTTTGGCTAAAACCTCCAGGAATATAGTGAATAGCAATGGTGAAAGTTGGTACACTTGTCTGGTTCCAGATCTTGATTGAAATGCTTCCAATTTTTCCCCATTCAATAGGATGCTGACTGTGTGTTTGTTACAAATTGCCTTGATTGTATTGAGGAATGTCCCTTTTGTACCCAATTTGCTTAAGGTTTTCATTATGAAAGGGTGTTGCATTTCATCCAGTGCTTTCTCTGCATCTATTGAGTTAATCATGAGTTTTTTGTTCTTCAGTTTGTTAATGTAACTGTTTTGCAAATATTGAATGATCCCTACATACCAGGGATAAATCTTACTTGGTCCAGGTGAATGATCTTTCTGTTGCTGCATTCAATTAGCTAGCATTTTGTTGAGGATTTTTTGTTTGTTTATTTTCTGTTTTTTTTTTTTTTATTTATTTGACAGGTAGAGTTATAGACAGTGAGAGAAAGAGACAGAGAGAAAGGTCTTCCTTCCGTTGGTTCACTCCCCAAGTGGCCACCAAGGCCAGTGCTGTGCCGATCCAAAGCCAGAAACCAGGTGCCTCATCCTGGTCTCCCATGTGGGTGCAGGGGCCCAAGCACTTGGGCCATCCTCCACTGCCCTCCCGGGTCACAGCAGAGAGCTGGACTGGAAGAGGAACAACCAGGACTAGAACCTGGCACCCATATGGGATGTCAGTGCCGGAGGTGGAGGATTAACCAAGTGAGCCATGGCGCTGACCCCATTGTTGAGGATTTTTTCCATCTATGTTCATAAGGGATATGAGTCTATAGTTCTCTTTCTCTCTTGTATCTTTTTCTGGTTTAGGAATTAAGGTGATGCTGGCCTCATAGAAGGAGTTTGAGAGAAATCCCTCCCTTTAAATTGTTTTTAATATCTTGAGTGGAATTGGAATTAGTTCTTTGAAAGTCTGGTAGAATTCATCAGTGAAGCGATTTGGTCCTTGGCTTTCTTTGTTGGGAGGATCCTTATTACTCATTCAACCTCCATCTTAGTTATTGGTCTGTTTAGGTTTTCTATGTCTTCATGACTCATTTTTTTGTAGATGGTATGTGTCCAGGAATTTTTTCATTTCTTCTTGAATTTCCAGTTTGTTGACATATAGTATTTGTAGTAATTCCTGATAGTAATTCTAGTAATCCTGTAGTAATTCATGTAGTAATTCTTTTTATTTCTGGGGTATTTGTTGCTACATTTCCTTTTTCATCTCTGATTCTACTAATTATGGTCTTCTCCCTCTTTTTTGGTAGATTTTCAATTTTGTTTATTTTTTAAGAAAATCAATTCTTCATTTCATTGATCTTTTGTATTTTTTATTTCAATTTTGTTTATTTCTTCTCTAATTTCAATTATTTATTTTCTCCTACTAACTTGGGGTTTGGTTTGTTGTTGTTTTCCAGCTCCTTGAGATGCATTGATAGCTCATTGATTTGGTAGCTTTATAATTTTTTGATGTAGACACTAATTTCTATATGCATCCCTCTTAACATTGCTTTTGCTGTATCCCATGTTTTGATATGTTGTGCTGTTACCTTCATTCATTTCCAGAAATTTTTTGATTTCCATTTTTATTTCTTCTATGACCAATTGTTCATTCAGAAGCATATTGTTCAGTCTCCATGTGTGTGCATATGTCCAAGAGATTCTTTAATTTTTAATTTCCAGCTTCATTCTTTTTTTCAGAAAGGATGCATGGTATGATTTCAATTTTTTTAATTTGATGAGACTTGTTTATGGCCTAACATATGTTCTGTCCTAGAGATCATGCACTGATGAACAGAATCTATATTCTGCAACTGTGGAAAGATAATTTTGTAGATATCAGGTAGGTTCATTTGATCCAGATGATAGATAGCTCTGTTTCTCTGTGAATTATCTGTCTAATTGATCTGTTAATTAATGAAAGTGGGGTGTTGAAGTAGTCCATTACTATTGTATTGGAGTCTATGCCTCACTTTAAATCCATTAAAGTTTGTTTTAAGTAGCCAGGCACCCTGGCATTGAGTGTATATACATTTATTATAGTCATATCTTCCCATTAAATCAATCTCTTAATCATTATATAATGCCATTCTTTGTTTCTTTACCAGTTTTGTGTTAATGTCTATTTTGTCTAATATTATGATGGCTACACCTGCTCCTTTTTACTTTACTTTAGCATGGAATATTTTTTCCATCCTTTCGTTTTCAGTCTGCATGTATCTTTGTTGATAAGATTCATTTCTTGTAGTCAGCAAATAGATAGTTCTCATTTTTAATCTATTCAGCCAGTCTGTATATGTGAATTGGAGAATTTAGGCCATTTACTTTCAAGGTTACTATTAATAAGTAATGACATAGCCCTGCCATTTTTCTGTAATATTCCTATTGTTTGCTTTGGATTTCCTTTGTCCTTTTACTGAGGGATTTTCTGCCTTCACAATCTTTCATAATTATGACTATCTTTCTGTGTTTCCATGTGTAGAAATACTTAGGCATCATTTTTAAGGCTGGATGTGTGGTTACAAATTCTCTGAATTTCTGTTTGTTTTGGAAGGTCTTTATTTCACCTTCATTCATAAATGAGAACCTTTTAGGGTACAGTATTCTGGGTTGACAGTTTTTTTCTTTTAAGACTCACTATGTGTCTCCATTTTGTTCTAGCCTGTAGGGTTTCAGATGAGAAGTCAGCTGTGAGTCTAATTGGGGGTTCTATGAAAGTAATCTGGCATTTCTCTTTTGTATATTTTAGATTCTTCTCTTTATGTTTACTGTTGAAAATTTGAGTGCAAAGTGTCATGGTAAAGATCTTCTTTGGTCTGTTAGGAGCTCTTGTGGTTTATGTGCTTGGACATGCCTTTCTTTCTCCAAATTAGGAAAGATATAATTATTTCACTGAATAGCCTTCTAGTAAGTTCTCTATTTCCATGTCTCAGGAACTCCTAAGCCCTTCTTTGAGCTGTTTGATAGTATTCCATAAATCTTCAACGCTTATTTTAATTTTTCTAATTTCTTCTTTTTTTTGGTCTGATTGAGAAATTTACAAAGATTTGTCTTCTAATTCAAATATTCTTCTTCCTCACACAGTGTATTGTTAAGGCTTTCCACTGTATTTTTTATTTGACATATTAAATATTTCAAGAATACAGGAAATTTTAGAAAATAATTTAATGAAAATTTAACTACCAAACATATTAAATCAGATTATGTGTCATATTTGCTCAAATTATTAAAATAAACACATTAATAATAACATCACACAGCTATAATTAAAATCTCATGTGTAGCTCTTAAAGAAAAATTTTCAAGGACCTAGCTTGTTATAAGGTCACTACATAATTTGTGGGGCTCAGTGCAAAGTGAAGCATGAGGCTTATTCTGCACAGTATAGGAAAAAATAAAAATAGGAAAAAAATTACAGAAGTACAAGCTGGTTGAGATATCTTTATCCCACACTGAAGGCCCTGGGTTTGAGTCCTGGCTCTGCTTCCAATTTGCGAAACTTTAGAGACAGCAGGTTGATATTTCAAGTACTGGAGTCCCTGAAACCCACTTGGGAGACCTGAATGGAGTTCCCTACTCCTGCCTTCAGCTTGGCCCAGCCCCAGCTGCTGCTAGCATTTAAGGAGCGAACCAATGGATGGAGGATCTCTCTTTTTATCTCTCTCTTTAGATTTCAAAAAAAAAAAAGGAAATTTTTTTTTTTTGACAGGCAGAGTGGACAGTGAGAGAGAGAGAAAGGTCTTCCTTTTGCCATTGGTTCACCCTCCAATGGCCGCTACGGCCGGCGCGCTGCGGCCGGCGCACCGCACTGATCCGATGGCAGGAGCCAGGTACTTATCCTGGTCTCCCATGGGGTGCAGGACCCAAGTACTTTGGCCATCCTCCACTACACTCCCTGGCCACAGCAGAGAGCTGGCCTGGAAGAGGGGCAACTGGGATAGAATCCGGTGCCCCAACTGGGACTAGAACCCGGTGTGCTGGCGCCGCTAGGCGGAGGATTAGCCTAGTGAGCCGCAGCGCCAACAAAGGAAATAATTTTTAAAAATTATTTAAATAAATAGCTATTAAGTATTTTCCTTTCCTTCATATTGTCCCCTACCCCTTTCTCTCAGGTCTTCATGGTTTTTATTTTCTATTTAATGTCTTCTAAGTAAAAAAAAAAAAAACCCAGCCAAAATTTAAAATTATTAGTATATATTTCAATACCCATATTTATATTGTGCAATACCATTTATAAATGTACATATAAGAGCATTTAACTAACTATATAATCACCAAAATAACTTCATAGATCATAAATGCATAGCATTTCATTCTTCCTAGAAGACTGAAAACACTAACTAAAACTGATTATTTTAATTTCATTTCTCATCATTGACATATTTTAGCATTCTCTAACCTTCAACTCTTTGATGAGTAAGGAAGGACTGAATGGGAGAGGGTTTATATATTTCTGCCTCAGTCTGCTTTTTGTTGCTCTAATAGGATACCTGAGATCAGGTAATCTATAAAAATGGAAATTTATTTCTTATAGTTCTGGAGGCTGGAAAGTCAGAGATTGAGAGACCTGCACCTGTTGAGGGTCTTCTTTTTGTGTCATTTCACAGCTTAGGAAGAAGGACAAAATAGAATATATGAAAGCCAATGGAAGGGGCTAAACTGTCTTTAGTCCACCATAATTAACCCACCTACACGCTAACAACAGCCCTCAAGATCAAATTATTTTCTCTTAATTTCCCACTTCTCTGTATGATTGCGTAGGGGTAATCCCAATGTTTCCAACACATGTCTTTTGTGGGATATGTTTAAATCCTAGAACACATCTTATTCTTTCTTTCTTTTTCATAATTTTTGGGACTAAGCAGATGAGGCTTCAATAAGATGCTTATATTGTACTCTGTTTTTCAGTGAATTCCCCCATATCATTGGTCCACTGGAATTCTATGCTCATAGAGTTTTGTGAACACTACATATGGGACTGCAGGAACCACTGTAGACTTACATATCACAAATATCTCCCCTATTCCCTTGTGCTTTATAAAACAAGCCTAATGATAAAAATTATTTAAAATTTCAAGATGACAAAGGTAAAGTTTTACACAAACATAGAGGGTCTTTTAAGCATGGATCTCTGTACATGTGTATAGGTTATAAGTGCAAGAAATCAGCCCTGATAATGACATAGGGCTAAATTCTCTCTCTGACATTTCAGTCCAATGTGACTGAAATTAGCTGAGAGCTATCCTAAGTTCAATTGCAAGAAAAGGGGCATAATGCTACATATAAAATTCCCCATGCTACTAGATACAGGAACATTCTGTAGGAAAAACACAACTAGAGGAAAAACTTAAGAGCATTGGACGGCTCCTTGGCAAAATAGAGTCCTCCCATGTCTTATAATGAATAAGAGAAAACACTTAAAGGGAAGTTAGATAAAGCCATACCAAGAATCTGGGGAGGATGAGGCACCTAACAGAAAACTAAATATGTAGAAATAGCTACAGTGAAATCACTAACTCCTAAAAACAGAACCAAATGAAGATCATCAACTTAAATTATCCCACACCAGCTCCTACAAACATCTGAAGGACCACATACAATGGTCTTGTCCTAAACAAGGTTAGGTTCTAAGGTCCAGTATAAGGATAAATTGTGTATAATTGAAAATATCCCAAAGTTGCATATATAGCATTATGGGCTTGTGATCTAAATAGATTTACCACATCAAGTCTTTCCTTGGGGATAAAAGCCGATAATCCTTTCCATAATTGAGCACCCAGTGGCATAGCTAATTTGTTTGAAAGATTTGCTGCCTTTAACAAAGGTAGGGGACAATGAGGAGCAGCTCTAAAACCTACAGTCAAGGAGAAGAACAATATTTCATGTCTCTCATGGCAAGCTCACCTTGTAGCATGTGCTAGGAGGAATGCCTCATGCTATTTAACATTTCATTCACTTTTTTATTTTGTGTAGAGTGGAAGAACTGAATTATGTATGATTCACTGCAATGTAGTAGAAATTTGGATAAACCAACTTCAGAATAAGTGAAGAGTATTTTCAAAATATGTGATCTGGGTGAATTTTGATGTTGACAGCAAATTACAGGTCTAGCAAGAACTATCCTTATTTAAGAATGAGTGAAATAGAGAGGGTAAAAACAAAACTGGAATGGGGTCTTTGAGTAGAGTTTGCAAGATTATGGCTTAGTTCTTACCATCAGGATATCCCCTGATGTGCAGTTAATCCTTTCAATATATAGATTTAAATATTTAATTTTCAGAGGTTTTTTAGTATATTGTTACATTTTTATTCTTGGTCATTTCTTCTATTTTCAAGTATTTTGATTGTGCAGGTATTTTCTACACTGAACTCATGTCTTTTAGAATGAAATCGGCCCCCTCTCAAAGTAAAATTTTCTTCAAAAAATGTGTATTTTCTCATTACCCATATATGCACAGGTTTTTTCCTTATCAAAATTACATGGTCTCACATACACACAAACACACTTTATGGCGATGCTTATTTATGTGTTCCTGTCTTGTTCAGTTTAATAAAGATTGAATTTTTAATGCAAAAATATTCCTTGATTTAGAGGGGGCCATGAAGGAAGCCTCCTGTTAACCTGTGAAATTTCTTTTCTAGGTGTCTAAGATTGTGGATGCAATTTATAAGCAATTGAGTGGGAATTCTTTTCATAATATGAAGCAAGCCTTGTTGCGGGTCATCACCTTGCTGACACGTACTTCACCCAAAAAGGTTATCTTTCAACTCATGGACTACCCAGTCCCAGCTGACAAGTAAGGTTTCCCTGTTCCTGCCACTCACGAGTTTTGTTTACCGTCTCCTCAATGAGATAGACCTGTGTCCAAGGCCTGAGCTATCAGAATCAGGCCTGGTTTATTTTTCCTGAAACAGAAAAAACACCAGAAAATTATAAAGCCATCAAATCAATGAGCTATCAGTGCATCAAAAGGAGCTAGAAAACAACAAACCAAACCCCAAATAAGACCAGATACTAGCATGTTATTCATATCCCTATACAGCATACTGCACAGAGCACACCCCCAGGAAACGATCAACGTCTCTTTGCATACACAAGACTCTAAGTTGTACTTGGTTTCATGCCCTGTAGGAACAAACCTTTCTTCAAGGTGGTTATGAGTTTTCCTTCTAATTTGTGAATTTACCCATTTTTCTAGAGAAAAAAAAACATACAGAGTCTTCTAGTCTATGAAGGCCAGTAAACTAACAAATAAAATAACAAAATAAAAGAACTTGAATATAATTAGGAATTCTCTGTCTTTAACTGTTACTCTGAAATTCATGATCCAAAATTGTAAAAAAACGTTAAGAATTTAAAAATGTTAATGTAAGCTTATAGGACAACATGAAACTAAAGACACTTAAAAAGCTTAGAAAATCACATCACTCCTTTCTTATAACTTGTGCATTGGAAATAAAGATGTTCTCTACTATTAGCATTGTAAAAGTTAGGAAGCCATATTATGGATTGGGATCTAGATTTGAAAACAAGTAGACCAGAATTTCATCTCAACCTTGACCCTTGCAAATCTCCAGGATGCTCAATTCCCTCATCTGTGAAAAGTGGAAAGTCCTTTCCATTCCAAAGAGGTTTAAGATGTCTGAATTAATGTTTATGAAAGTTCTAAACAAATTATACAGCTTTATTGATATGATGGAAAGATTACCTTGATTTAGGCACTTTTAACGTCACATAATATTTTGCTATTCATAATTGTTCTAGAAAGATCTTCATAAAACTCAGTGTTTTTCATTCAGGAACAAAGCACCTGCTGTGTGTAAAGTATTACTTGCCCATTTTTTTTTTTTTAAGGAGAAGGAATGTACCCTCACGGAAATAAGACACAATTTACCAATGAGTCCAGCACAAATAATGAGTGTTGAGGAGATACAGAAAGCAGGCATAATTAGAACCAGCTGAATTTAACTAAAGAAGCCACCAGCGGCTGGTGCCGCGGCTCAATAAGCTAATCTTCTGCCTGCGGCGCAGGCACACCAGGTTCTAGTCCCGGTCAGGGCACTGGATTCTGTCCTGGTCACTCCTCTTCCAGGCCAGCTCTCTGCTATGGCCCGGGAGTGCAGTGGAGGATGGCCCAGGTGCTTGGGCCCTGCACCCGCATGGCAGACCAGGAGAAGCACCTGGCTCCTGCCTTCGGATCAGCGCAGTGCGCCGGCCACAGCACGCCAGCTGCAGCGGCCATTGGAGGGTGAACCAACGGTAAAGGAAGACCTTTCTCTCTGTCTCTCTCTCTCGCTCACTGTCCACTCTGCCTGTCAGAAAAATAAAAAAATAAAAGAAGTCACCAGCAAGACTAGGGGCCAGCATGTGGAACAGTGGGTGAGACAGCTGCCTGTGATGCTGGCATCCCATATGGATGCCAGTTGGTGTCCCAGCTGCTCCACTCAGTCCAGCTCGCTGCTAATGGCCTAGAATCAGTAGAAGATGGGCCAGGTGCCTGGGCTGCTGCCACCCTCTTGGGAGACCTGGAGGAAGCTCCTAGCTCCTGACTTGAGCCTGACTCAGCCCTGGCCATTATGGCTTGTTGAGGAGTGAAACAATGGATGGAAGACCTCTCTCTGTCATTCCCTCTCTCTGTATAATCTTTCAAATAAATAAATAAATAAATCTTTAAAAAAATAAGTCACCAGCAGGTCTTAAGAGATGAGAGGCGGCCGGCGCCGCAGCTCACTAGGCTAATCCTCCGCCTTGCAGCGTCAGCACACCGGGTTCTAGTCCCGGTTGGGGCACTGGATTCTGTCCCAGTTGCCCCTCTTTCAGGCCAGCTCTCTGCTGTGGCCAGGGAATGCAGTGGAGGATGGCCCAAGTACTTGGGTCCTGCACCCCATGGGAGACCAGGAGAAGCACCTGGCTCCTGCCATTGGATCAGCATGGTGCGGCCATTGGAGGGTGAACCAACAGCAAAGGAAGACCTTTCTCTCTGTCTCTCTCTCTCACTGTCCACTCTGCCTGTCAAAAAAAAAAAAGAAGAAAAAAAAAAAAAAAGAGATGAGAGGTGAGTATGAAAACAGAAAAGACCAGGATCTGGAATTAAGATAAACCAAAGAAACATGTAGACAATTTGACCATTCAGCAGAAATAAACAAGGAGAGGATGAGACAGGGCACTTGAGGTCTGATGTGGTTCTAAGCATGAGCCCTGCTGGCGACAGCAGTTTGGCAATGGGTTGTACAGAGCTGGGTGTGTCCATGTTCCAGAAGATTAGGCACTTTAAGAACTTACAGCAGAAATCTTGAACAATAGACTTCAAAACCCAGTGTGAATTGACAAGGTATCAGGAATGCATTGATGTAGAAACATTCAGCACTTTAAATACAACCAATCGTAAGAAAAATCTTAAGAGTGACCAAATCTGTAGGGGAATGAGCTAGTTGAAGATCAAGCAGCCAGTGTTCTAGTCATATCTGTGTCACTAATCAACATTGACATTTGGCAAAAGGATCACCCCTCCAAATTCAGTATTTGTTTTTATTTTTCATCAGTTCATTAGTGTTTTTATTTGTTTAAGGTTATAAACATTTTATCTGTGTTTATTTTATCTATTAATTTATATTCTTATGTCTGCTTTTAAATTTTCTAACATTTTTGAGCAAACAAGGTCACATAGTGAGAGCAGCAGAGAGGGTCGGCGGTACAGAAAGTTGGTTAGCATTTGGCAATGAGCTGGACAGGCGTTTCACCAGCAGCAGGAAATGAGCCTGTAGACTTACTCACTGTGTTTCCCATGGGAAATTCCTCATCTACTTTTGAGGATAGGAGGCTTACAGGGTCATTTGGAAATAGCAGTCTCAGGGTGTTCTGGATTTGCCTTCAGTGTGCATGCTATACAGAAATGTAAAACCAAGACCCCTTTCCTGATTTCACTGTACCAAGTAGAAAAACAATAAACATGATCCTCACTGCAGGGTGGGGGGGCTCTGTTGCAGCACGGTGATACTGATGTGGCAAGCGGCAGGCTCTGAGTCAAGTGTGGCCCCTCACGTGCTGAAGACAATCCTGCTGATACTGAAAGGAAAGCCTGGGGAAATGGAGGAAAACCAAATGGACAGGAGACGTTTCTCTCTTGATGCTACCAACATGATGCCTGTGGCGGTAAATGACATGCATGTTTCTCCATCGCTGGAATATTCTGCTCATGCAAATTCCTGCCTGCACACAGACAATCATGCATCCATTCACCCAACACATATCTAATGAGTGCTTACTATGTGCCATGCCCTGATGAAAGTGCTTACATCCTCATTAGAGACACAGCCAATGAGCAAATAAGTGTGTTACATGTTAGGTCTTCTAAATGTTGGAGGAATTATAAAGTTGGGGTGAGTGTTTGGTGCAGGGGTTAACTTGATGCTTGGGATGCCTATATCCCATATCAGAGTGCCTGGCTGGTATCCTAGCTCTTCCTCTAATCAAGCTTCCTGCTGATACACACCCTGGGAGGCAGTATGTGATGGCTTCAGTACTTGGGTCCCTATCACCCATGTGGGAATCCCAGACTGATTTTTGGGCCCTTAATTTTGGCCTGACTTAGTCCTGGCTATTATGGGCACTTGGGGAATGAGCCAATGGATGAAAGATCTCTCTCCATTTGTCTCTTTGCCTTTCAAAGAAAATGTGGGAATAAGAAAGGGACGGACAATATTTAAATAAGTTCATCAGGGCAGATTTCTCAGCTGAGGAGACTCCTAATCAGAGACCCGAGTCAGGTGAGGGTCTGATCCTTGCAGAGCATCTGAGAAGGCAAGTTCTGGGCAAAGAAAGGCAAGAGCACTGAGGTGACAGATGCTTACCTGGTAGTCAGTGAATGCAAGGAGCCAGAGTTTGAGTGAACTGAACAAGGGCCCAGTGTGGGAGATGTCAGAGAGAGCCGCAGGTCAGATCATACAGAATTTTATAGGCATGTGAAGACCTAATCTCATCTGTGTCCGTCAATGTGTATCAGTCAAGGATCACTATTACCACTCCTGGAAGTAAATGTAGGTCTTACAGGATACAATAGAAATCAGTTGGCATTGCTAGTGTGAGGTGTGGGACTATGTCCTTGATGTGGTGAGTGCTGTAGTGGTCAGTCTGTAACGCGTCTGTGGCCTGGTCTGCCACTCTTTCAGCCTCTCATTTCCCCGCATTGTTTCAGCATAGCGAGGACCTAGGCTCTTAGCAGGGCCACTCTTCATGAGCCTTTATGAAGGGAACCTTGGGGTATATACTTTCTTTGAGGAGTGGCTGGCTTCCTGGTGATTTGGCAGCCAAGGGTTTGGTTTGGTTTGAAATAGTGATTTGCCAGAGAATGCTTGGCACAGTGCCTGGCTCACAATCAACTTAATGGCTGTTGTGGAGTGAGTGCACACACATGCATGCTTCAGGTTTCCTTCAAGGAGACCACAGGACGGATTGAAGAGTTCGCTACTTACTCTGCTCAACAAGACTGGGTTTGGGGGGGGGGGGTAGTTTCCTTTTTTAACTCTATTTTCCTTCCTTTACAGGCATCCCAGGCCCTGTGCACTTTGCTCCCTGTTGGCTCTTACAAGAAAGCAGTGGCCCAGTTTTTCCCGCAGCTCTTGGTGGCCCTCATGCTTCAGCTCTTCTACAGCACTGAGCTGAGACTGATGCCAGAGGCCAGGCCCCTGTGAGACACTGCTGGTTATTTCAGATTGAAAAAGAGAAGCATCCAGCTGTAGACTCTGTCCACTCCCTTGTGCTTATGTGGGATTGTGTGTAATCCTGTGTTCAGTGCATGCGTTTATTAGTTTTCTCTCTTATGAAGAGTCAAATGCCTTCAGAAAAGTGACCCTTGAGTACGTAGAAGTTAGCTAGCCCTTCCTTGAATGTGTGTTTGTAGCACTAAAGAGCTACTATCACAGAGCTCAGTGTATGCTTGCCACATGCACTGTCACATCAAAGCCAGTCATTGTCACATCAGGCAGGGAGAGAACAAGGAGGGACACTGGATCCAAGGCAGACACATTCAAGCTATGCCATTTACTTACTCTCTGGGAGTCACTTCTCAGGGTCATTGTGCATTTCAGATGCAGCAGTGTGCACAAACATACTTCGTGAGCTGTGAAGTTGTTCTGTGGTTTGGAATGTGATGTGTGCCTTATGAAAACATTCCACTGTCATCTGTCCACATAGAGAAGAGTTTAGCAATTCCCTTTTGCCCAAGAGGATACAATGCAGTTGAATTCACTGCCCTGCAGGGAAATCTCCACTCAGCTGGGAGCTGTTTGCCCTTATCCGGTGTGGATGTCAAAGCCATGCAGAGCTCTAAAACACATTCAGTCCCTTTAAGATAGGCAATCCACTCTCGTCCTCCAAGCAGGCATACACCAAATCAGCCCAAGATGAGACCCACAAAGCATCCACAAAAGAAAACCCACACCTTTAGCAAGTGATCACATCAAACATTTCTGACAAATAACCCAAACCAATAAGCTGTTGTCTGATTTACCCTAGATTCAGTTTGGACACGCATCTTATGCACTGTTAATCAGGGTCAACAAAGAGCACTTAGCAACTCCTTCCTTTGAAGCATCCCCCTTCCTCACCATCTGTGTCCTGTCCAAGATGGGTCAAACGGGCGGTGATATCTGTTATGTGATGTCACCGTCAGGTGATGACTCTGCCTTTCTTTGGGCCTTAGCTACGCACAAGATGCCCTGAGAGTTCTGCTAAACTGTTCTGGATTGCAAAATGTGGATATAGCTCTAAAGAAAAAGAACTGCTGGAACCAGTTTTCCCAAGCTCTCTATCACCATCATGGGGTCTACCTCGTTGCCAAGTAAGAACAGGGGCCTCTGCAAAGGATTCTTGGTCTCTATCCCACCTTGTCCATTTTTTTTTTTCAATTACGCCATGTGGAACACAATCAGTTTACACCACAATTTCCAAATGTCTCTTAACGATCTGAATTGCCGTTTGATTTTTACTTCTTTGGTTATTTTGAGCAGTTTTTATTTGGGTCTATTTTGACGTTTGCTACCCTCTTTTCTCTTGATGATGCAGATGGCCAGTGGCCCTCCCTTTACAAAGCAGGTTTGTCTTTCAGATACTTGTACATAGAACTAGAAGTGAGGACGTTTTGTTCCCTCTGATGTTAGCTGATTACTTCTTTAAAGGCATCATAGTTTGAAATGTGCTCCCATTTTTAAAAGGGCTGATGAAATGCTCTGCTCAAGGAGCCAAATAAATTTTGGGAAAATAACAGAAGAGTGTTTTCATTTTTCTTGTACTGGAAAGGGTTTGTTTTGCTTTGTTTTCCTGGTTAGTGCTTTAGTACATAGCAAGCTTCTGATGATAGAGATCAGATTTCATGATCAAGAATCAGGTTACAAAGCCTTGGAAACATTCCAGACCATTTGAAGTTGTGGCTGATTCAGAAAGTATAGTATGCTTTATGGGCTCTTGGTGCTTTGCAAACAACTCGTTGGCACATATAGTTCAGGAGTACATCCTGTTTTGTAAAAGGTTAGTACATTTGCACCTTATAAGTGGCCACTAATTTTCATTTTGTCCTTAGTATTTTTTTAATCTTCTTACTCAAAATGTGGTCTACAGACCAGCTGTCCCAGCAACACCTATGAGTTAAAAATTTAGAATCTCAGGCGCAGCACAAAACCTACTCAATAGAATCTGCATTAGCATAATTTCCAGGTGATTTGCATGCACATTATAGTTTAAGAAGCATTGATCTGAAAGACAAGACCAAATTGGAGTCTTGCGATGGAAACTTTGTCACATCCTCCTTCCCAATCCTATCTTGACCAATCTGATCCAGGCCAGTCCAAGTGTGTTATGGAGAATGGTTTCGCTAATCATAGCTCACCACTTCTCTTCTTAAGTGACACAGCGTTGTACCAAACTGTCCTTTTTATTATGCATTCGAAAGAAGGGCATAGTCCCAAATCACAAAGATGAGCTGTACTGCCATCTTGAAGTGAGTGCTAGAAATTTGGTTAGGAATTGGAGACAAAAGAAAGAAAAGTAACAGTAAGGAAAGAGATGGTGACAAGGACCCAGGTATCACAATTCCCCAGGGTCTGTGTTACTGCAACAGTGGGGTGCACTTTGCCTTAGATGAGGATTGAATGTTAAAGTCTTTTTTTATCTGAAAGGCACAAGATATGAGGATGGTTCTCTCTTTGTCACTATTAGCATTTGCTGATGTAGAATGTCTTTTCGTCCTCCAAGATAATCCAGTATTTCATTCTCTTTTGCAGAACTCTCAGTGACTATAACTTTCCACAGTTTCCAGAGACCTTACATTATCTCTACAAGATCTCAGTGGAAGGTCCTAGAAGGTCAGAAGACAGTATCATCACAACAATATTCCTTACTGAAGTGAGTTTTATTAGGATGCTAGGAGCAACCTAATTTTCATTCTCTATCAAATCAACCACCGCTCCAGCCTCACATCTCCCTCCCTGAATATTTTTTCTTACGATGGATTGGGATAATGAAAAATATCTTAGGTTGGGGGTGGGTGGGGTGTACAGTTAGATCTGGATTATGCGACATGTTTTGATCCTTTAGACTGCCTCAGGAACTGGCTTTTATCTTCTACAAGATGCGGCTCGGTACAAACACTAATGACTTGTAGTACCAGTTCATCTATTCCTGCAAGCCTGTTCAAGTACATGGGTGGTTGTTTGCTTGTTTTAAAATTTATTTATTTATTTGAAAGTCAGAGTTACACACAGAGAGAAAGAGAGGCAGAGAGAGAGAGAGGTCTTCCACCCACGGGTTCACTCTCTAGTTGGCCACAATGGCCAAAGCTGCGCTGATCTGAAGCCAGATCAGCCTCTTCCAGGTCTCCCACATGGGTGCAGGGGCCCAAGGACTTGGGCCATTCTCCACTGCTTTTCCAGGCCATAGCAGAGAGCTGGATCAGAAGTGGAGCAGCCAGGACTCGAACCGGCACCCATATGGGTTACCAGCTCTGTAGCTGGTGGCTTTACCTGCTGTGCCACTGTGGTGGCCCCAAAGTACATGGATGTTTAATTGTATATACTAAAGATGAGGGTAACAGGATGATACTTCAGACTGTTGTGAAGGGGAAAGAATGAAGGAATCAGCGAAATAATGGTAAAATGAAGACAGGGAACCATTTTACTTAGTAGATAGATATTTTGCTACATATTCTAATACCTACTGGAGTCAAGCAAATTACGGAAATCTTTTTTCTTATAAAATACTTCTCTGAACGAAGTCTAATTTTTCCATGAAGACAGTGTTTTAATAGGCAAGTATTTCCTAAGGTGTGATGTCTAATATCTTAAAACATTTAAGATAATTTCAAATATTATAACGAAAGTTTTAATGCACTATAAAAGACACCCACTTACAATATTCTCTACTTCTAAAGCTTTAACAAGTACACATGTACATAAATCATTTTAACTGGACATTGTCATAGGAAATCATCACTGGTTTTCAAAAGTACTTAAGCCATTTAGATCTCTCATTAATTTTATTGTTAGTCATGTTTTCATTGTATTACTATTTATGTATATAGAAACAGTAAAAGGGTTTAAACATAACTTAAATAAGAGTTTCCACAAAATGATGCATTCAATAGAAATTTACAAACTACATATAATTTATATTAGCACCATCAATGTGATGGATGACATTTAAGGAAACGGATTGCTTTTCTTGGCATGAATACATGAATGCTTTTATTACAGGAGGCTGGCACACCCACCCTTCCAGGTTCTCAGTCATGACCACATTCTTGTACCACTTCCTCCAATTTGGATTCTGGGCATCTTCAGTTATCTAGCATACTATGAGATCACTTGGCCCTGGATTGTTTTCAGTACACAGTATGTGTATTTTACTGATATAGCCAATCAATTAGGCCAGTGATAATTAAATACTACCCTTAATGCCTATGCCAATTTATCCATGCATACTTGTTATTTCTATTTTTTACTAATATAAATATGAAAAGAGTATACATTTTTGTGCCTACATATTATGAACAATAAAGATTTTTAATGTCCACTTTATTTCTGAACAGCAGTGTCCACTGATGCGCACATGGTTTGTGGGAGCACACATCTTTCTTTTGGATTCTTAGGTTGAGGAGATTACCCCTGGGATTGTGGATGAGTGGAGGCTGAGCTGGATCCTTTAATGCTGGGACCTGCTGTTGTTGGGCTTATCACCAGGGACTCAAACAGGCATGGCTCCTGTCTGATCACTGGATGAACTGAATTATCTCCAAATCTTAGTCAATAATGTTGGCATTGTGATGAGAGGCCTCATTCAGAGGGCACAGATGGCACACATGTTAGCAAGTACACAACGACTCCCTCTGGTTGCAGTAGGGGACTCCCACTATGCCACTGGATAAATCCCTGAACAGGACTGGACCCAGACCATTGTAAATAAGGACAGAATCACAAGGATGCTTCAGCGCCCACAGCCAGAATCACATCTTTTAGATGCGTAGATAGGTGCATCACCCAGCAAGTCTCTGGGCAGGCAAGACTGCTACTAAACTCAAGCTGAAAGGGGCTAGCGCTGAGCTACAGGACTGTTTCAGGATTTTTGTGGGAACAATTAGCAGGTCCACTTGCAAGGTCATAGATGGGCATGTCACCAACAGGTCATCAAGCTGGCCATCTCTGAGAGGGGCTGGATTCTAGTCTAGCCATAGGGCCACTTCAGGGTCCACAGCTAAGATCAATGTCAGCAGGACAATCACCCCAGGAACAAGTGAGTGTGACTCTTCCCAGCTTGTCTGAAGGATGGATCTGGTGAAGGGCTAAAGCCAAACAGAGCTATAGTCAGTCCAGAGTAGGATATGATCCTTTCTGGGTCTGGCACTGTGACTACATAGGAAGCCTGCTACGTGGTTGTTGGTTTGCCTTTTCAAAACAACCCTCCTCTCAGGGCAGGCACTGTGGCATAGTGGTAAAGCTGCCACCTGCAGTGCTGGCATCCCATATGGGTGCTGGTTTGAGTCCTGACTGCTCCACTTCCTATCCAGCTCCCTGCTAATGTGCCTGGGAAAGAAGTGGAAGATGGCCCAAGTCCTAGGGCCCTTGCACCCATGTGAGAGACCTGGAAAAAGCCCCTAGCTCCTGGCTTTGGATTGGTCCAGCTTCAGCCATTGTGGCCATTTGAGGAGTGAACCAGAGGATGGAAGACCTTTCTCTCTCTCTGCCTCTGCCTCTCTGTAACTCTGCCTTTCAAATAAACAAATAAATGTTAAAAAAAAAAAAACTCTTCAATATTAGGTTTCATCAAGGCTTCTGGGCCTTGTGCCTAAATCCCAGTGCCCCTGAAAAGCTATGTTTGCTTCTGGATGGCTGTAAAATTATTTCTGATATGTGTGTCAGGGGGAGGGAGGGTATGTGAGCAGGGCCTCTCCTTCTCAGCCATCTTGCTGCACAGTTTTAAATATTCATGGTGATAGTACCCCATTCTGGTTCCATTATGGATTTTTATTATAGTTATAATTGAAATATTGAATTTTATTGACTATTTTAACTCTAAACAATGTGATGTTTTTTATACGACTTAATGATATACACTATTCACAAACAGCCTACTATTAAAATTATCATTGCAATATTGTATAAACTAGGAATATGTAGAAATTGATTTGTTAGCATTTCATTAAGAATTTTCATGTTCATATTTAACAGCAATTCTGTTCTGCATTTATCTATTATGTTGGATTCTCTCCTGTTTTGGTACAGTATTTCTAGTGTATTTAAAAATCAATTAGGCGATGCCCAATGTTTTTCTACACTACTGAATAATTTGTGGATCTTGTAAATCATATATCCTTAAAATGTTGGAAGAATTCTATAGTTAAAATTAATTGACAGTCATGTGATTTCGATTACTATGTTGCCATCTTGTTTCTCTTGATTTCAGGAAGCAAATTCTTTGTTCCTTTTAGCATTTATTTTTAGGTAAATTATTTTAGGCCAAGTGATGCAGTTACTTCCAACTAAGTATAAATATTTATTTTCTTATAGAACAGTTTTATTGTTTTTCAGTTTCTGTGGTAACTCCTGCTGCATGTTTGTTTCCCTCTATGCTTAAACATTTTGATCCACAAATTGGAGGGCTCTTTAAATTTCCAAGAGTTTACAGACTTTATTTTTTCATTTAAACTTCTTTTATTATACCATATTTTTTCAAAAGTTATTTTTAAATGTTTTGTTTTAAATGTTTCATTTGTTGGTATCTTTTGATCTGGTATGTAATTTTCATAAAAGTTACTTGGAAGTTTGAAAAGGAGGTGTGTCCTCTCCTCTCCTCTCCTCTCCTCTCCTCTCCTCTCCTCTCCTCTCCTGTCATTCACTGCCCCTCTTTCTCATTTCCTCTCATTGTGTCACGCTCTCTCTGTGCACTTCATCTATTTTAGCAATATCTTAAATTCTTTCTTGGAAAGCGTGCTTTCATAAAACTGACATTTTAAAAGCATGCACGTTTGGCTGCCAGTTACCAGGTGCGTGAAGGCTCATGATAAGCATGTCCTCATTTTGGGCACTGGCCACTAAACCTCATCTGGCTGGTTTCCAGGTCTGGGCCACCTTCCCTGGATGCCCGGGAGCCTCACCACCACTGTCTTCTCTTCCTTCTTCACTCCAGTGTTCCTCATTCAGGTGCCCAGACACACCCTGATCCATCTACTCCAAGGCTTTTGTACCTGGCTAACCCTCCCTGGACACTTGATCTAGCTAATGCCACTACGCTTTCATGTTCAAACCTAAATATCACTCTTTATAAAATCCATTTACCCTGATATATCTAAACTCAGTACTTCTATAAATGTTCTTGTGGCATCTTGTGACTTTCTATCCTAGTACCAATCGCAGTTAGAAACTATTTTCATTTGATTGGCATCGTTATACAATTGCTATTGTAAGAGTATATATACTATGTACTATAATATATATATATATATATATGTTACATACTGTCAGTCTCTCCAGTCATCACATACACTCCAGTTTATAGGTTGAGAGTCTTTCACTCATCAGTATATCCTCGTATATTAGCATAGTGCCTAGCCTGTAGTAAACATCAGTTCTTAGCAAATAAAAATACACACATGGGCAGGAGTTTAGCTTGGGGGTGGAGTTAAGTTGCTGAAGACACCCACATCCCACATAAGAGTGCGTGAATTTGATAGCAGACTCTGGTTTGTGATTCCAGCTTCTTGCTTGTATAGACCCTAGGTCATCCAGGGATGGCTCAAATGATTGGGTTTCTGATACTCACATCAGAGTACTGAATTACATTCCCAGCTTCTGACTTCAGACCTGCCAACAATCACAGACATTTAGAGAGTAAGCCAGCAGATGGGAATTCTGTGTCTGTCTCTCCCTGTCTTTCTCTCTCCCTCACAATAAATAAAACTTTAAAGTAATAATAAAAACATACTCTACAGGAAACTCACCCAGCTGATTGCCAACCAGAACTTGCTTTCTCCATTTCTATGAGTACAAATACCAGTTTGCTTCACATGGATTTTTTGAAAGTGGAATTAGAAGTTTATTTTGGTGCCAAAAAAATGTTGAAATCGCGTATACAAAGGTGTTCAAAAAGTTTGTGGAAACCATATATATATATATATGAAAGTCATGCAATGATTTAAAACATTTTTAGACCAAATAAACTTATCTTTAAAACATATATTGATTTCTTTGAAATACAGACAGGGAGAAATAGCTCCCATTCTTGGACCTACTCCCCAAATGCCCACAATTTCAAGGGGCCAGAACTGGGTGCCAGGGACCCAGTAAATGTCTCCCACATGGGTGGCAGAAGCTATCACGGGTTGACTCCCAGCATTCGTACAAGCAGAAAGCTGGAATCAGGAGGTGGATCTGGGTATCAAGTGCGGGTTCTGTAGTGTAGAATGAGGATGTCTTAATCAGCACCTTAACCACTATGCGAAGCATCCACCCTTAAATGTATATTTTAAATTCCATTTTCCACAAACATTTTTCAGTAGCCTTATTTTACAGCGATACATGTGAATATTTGGAGTTCCAGTGTGATTTGTGTTTAATTTTACTTTGGGTTTTTATGACAGACAGAAATGCGATTGACCTGTCCTCTGCTTATGAGATTAACTTCTTTCTTTCAGCTTCTGAATAACTTCTTCAGGGACCCATTCCCAGAGGAATTTCTGGTCCTTTTCAGAAACTGGGTCAATGATTCCAACCCTGCGGTTTGCAAACTGAGCCTTCAGAAACTGGCCAGCATGGCCCCAGTTATCAATGAGGTATGTGAGCATGAGTTGTGTCGGCCAGCACCATCAAAGTCTTACTCTGTGAGCTGGACGTTGCTCAGTATTCTTACTGCTGAAAACTGAGACTTTTCAGTTTCTAGATATCAGAAGCAATACCAAAGCCTGGTGTTTAACCATTCAGGAAACTGAGTTGAATACAATGGATGTGTTGCCAGTTTAGTGGCTTTATCAACTTAATGCTTTTCTAGAAAATTATTTATTGCACCCAGAATGTGTTTATCTTCTTTGGCCTTCATGAACATTCTTGCTTAATAAACCTAATAAATTAACCTAATCTAATCCAATAAGTAGTCCTTATTTATCTATTGACTTAGTTTCTGAAAGCTTAAATTCTGTCAGTGAACATTCATTTTTCATTTAGAATGACAAAATGTATGGTCTGTTTGCTTTGCATAAAAATCACAACAGCTAATGGATTTATTAACAAGGCATATTCTTTCAGTAAGCAGTAGGTTATTTTTCTTTGTCCAGTGCTCTTCCCAGTGCTGCTGACAACTGAAGGGAGAGTGTGTGACCAAGAGAGCTAGGAGAATTAAAGAGAAGCACTGGAGATAAATCTGGGTGGAAGCAACACATACTTTTGGTAAAAAAACTTTCCAGCCAGTTACAAGTGGCCTCTAGCCATAATATTATCCTTATCTCTTTTTCCCCTACTCCTTTAAGCTATGCACTGCAAATAATGTTTATAAACTTCCTGTACTTGTTTTCTCTGCCCCTCCCCCTTTCAAATGTTTTCTTTGGTGTCTCCTTTTGTGTATTTGCCTTTTGCTCCCATTCTACTTGGCTGTCTTCTGTAGCTGAATGCCAAAATTGCCCCAGCAGCCACACTCAGCTCTCATGTCTACACAGATCGCATGCCAAGGGAGTGCTGGTACATGTTTTGCATGTACTTAGTACATCTCTGGAGATAAGGCCATTTTCTCTGGTATAATTAAAACCATGCCTTATTTTGAGATTTCACAAGGATGTTACCTAAAACAGATTGAGAGAAATACCCAGTGGCAAACCATTATTTTATATTCTCACCATTCAAATACATTACATGTAAATAAATTCAAGAGCATAAATAATAGCAAAATATAGCAGAATAACTAGGAAGTAATGACATTTGAGTATTTTTATTTAATTCTTAATGTTATATTTTAATGGCTTTTATTTAAAAGTCAGCTTACAACATTTTTGACAATTGACTCCTATGAGTCGGTTCTAGCACAGCATGGTGTGCTGGCTAGACTCAGAGGTGTACACACTTATGCTGGCTCAAGTCTCCTTCTTGTTTCTGAATCCCACCGTTTTCCTCCTTTTCTGGGTAGATAGAAAATGCCTGCAGCTTATTAGTAGCCATCCTGGGTGCCTTCGCTTCCAAAGACAAGACTGTTGTAATTCGGGCCTTGGTCACCCTCCGAAGACTTCTAGGCAAACTGGACAAGATGACCTATTCCACGCTGTGTACCCAAATTGCTTCCAGCTACTGTCCTCTGATGGATCATGTGAGTTGAATTGTTACATGTGCAAGATCATTAGGTTTTATTTTACTTTATTATGATTATTTTTTAAATTTTTATTTATTTGAAAGAGTTACACAGAGAGAGAAGTAGAGGCAGAGAGAGAGAAATAGAGAGGTCTTTCATTCTGCTGGTTCACTCCCCAGTTGGCCCCAACTGCTAGAGCTGCACCAATCTGAAGCCAGGAGCCAGGAGCTTCTTCCAGGTCTCCCACATGGGTACAGGGACCCAAGGACTTGGGCCATCTTCTACTGTTTCCCAAGCCATAGCAGAGAGCTGGATCGGAAGTGGAGCAGCCAGGACTCGATCTGGCACCCATATAGGATGCTGGCACTGCAGGCGGTGGCTTTACCCACTACCCATAGTACCAGCCTTTAGGTTTTGTGGTCCAACTGAAGACTACATGAGGAAATGATTTTATACCCCAGAATAAGTCAATAGAATATGGTAATTTTCACACAGCCACCTACCTTTTTTTTTTTTTTTTTTTTTTTGACAGGCAGAGTTAGACAGAGAGAAAGAGAGACAGAGAGAAAGGTCTTCCTTTTTTTCCGTTGGTTCACCCCCCAAGTGGCCGCTACGGCCGTCGCATAGCGGCCGGCGCACTGCGCCAATCTGAAACCAGGAGCCAGGTGCTTCCTCCTGGTCTCCCACGTGGGTGCAGGGCCCAAGGACCTGGGCCATCCTCCACTGCCTTCCCGGGCCACAGCAGAGAGCTGGACTGGAAGAGGAGCAACTGGAACTAGAACCCAGTGTGCCAGCGCCGCAGGCAGAGGATTAGCCTCGTAAGCGGCAGCGCCGGCCAACTACCATTTCTATTCCAGAACTAATACCCAACTGGTTAATACTGCTCCTTTTAAACTACACTGTGAGAATCTGCATATAAGAAAGGAAGTTAAAAATACAGTCTGTTTTCTTGGATGAAGGAGGAATTGTAGCATGCCGGATACACACTGGTTAACCCTGTATCTGGACTGTCTGGGTTCAAATCATTGTGCTACCTCTCACTGCGACATCTTCCTCAGAGAACACAACAATGAAAAACAGCCTGTATGTTCAACACAGACAAAACCATCACATTTTTGATTGTGGAACCCACATCTCACAAGGCTAACTGTACATGGATTTCCCATGGCATACAAAATATTCCTATTTACAAAAATATAGTTATTTCATTCTCATTTCTGAAATACAATTACCATATAAAATGACAATTTTCAAAATGCACAACTTTCTGGTGAAATACTTTCTAAAGTATTTTTAAAAAAGATTTATTTACTTGAAAGGCAGAGTGACAGAGAGAGAGAGAATCTTCCTTCCACTGGTTCACTCCCCAAATGGATGCAACTATTTGCCTACCATTTACACCATATGAGATAATACGTCATCCTCAGATGATTTAAAGTATGAGATGAATGCATAGGTTAAAGGCAAATACTCCACCATTTTCTATAAGGGCTGAGTGTCGGAAGACATGGTAACCACAGAGGCCCCTTAAAACCAATCCCCCATGGATACTGAGAGACAATTATTTAATAAACTGTCTTGTCAAAATTTATATAAGTTCTTAATTATTTCAGTGAAGAACAAAATATTATTAAATAGTGAAAAGAAGAAATTTAGTAGCAAAAACGATTTTCATAGACATATCGATAGTAATAAGAATAGTGACCAGAATTCATTTAGCATTTACTGTGTACTAGGCACTGTTGTAAGGGATTTACATAATCTACCTTGAATAATTTTCTAAGGAATTCTATCATCCTGCTTACATATAAATAAACTGTAGCAAAGGGAACTCAATATTTGGTCAAGGTCATACAGTAGTTGGAATATGCACATAAAAATTATTTTCAAAATGAGGTGATAAACACTTCCTAAAAATTGGAAGGTGATTCATTTTTTTGGAGTTAGTCTCTTCCTCTGACTTTCAATTTTTCACTTCTAGAATCTTTAGTCTGCAAGCAACTCACTATTTGGCCCTTGGAAACCTGGTTGGATATCATTATCCAAAGAGTTAATATTGCTGTTCGGTAGTAACTCTGCAAAGCCCCCTGGCCTCTGAATACAACACAATTTCATTAAACATTTTTAGGAAAATTATCTGCAATTTATGCAGATTATTTCAATTTATAAGTTTAGCATAAATTCAAGAAACTTAATTTTCACCAATTTTTAATGCAATCTTAATTTTAGTAGGTAATTCCTTAACATCTAAAGAAGGAAATAATCATTTTTATTCTACAGATTTAAGGTATGCAACATGTTATTTTGATATACACAGTGATGTGATTAGTGCAGTCAAACAAATTAACATGTTTTCATAGTTATTATACATAATTTTTTTAATTTTTTAATTTTTTATTTAGTAAATATAAATTTCCAAAGTAGTTTATGGATTACAATGGCTTCCCCCCCCCATAATATTTTTAATGATAGTTAGAGTGCTATAGGTAAGAATATCCAGAAATTACTCCTTCTAATTGAAACTTTGTATCCTTTAACAAACATCTCCCCAGTTTTTTTTCCCCATTCCTCAGTCCTAGGCTCTGGTAACAACCATTCTACTTTCTGCTTCTATAAATTCAATTTTTTTGAAACCCACTCTAAGTGAGATTAAAATCGGACATGACCCCCTAAAATTTACACCAAAAATGTGGCCCTTTAAAGTTCCCCAGAAGTGGTATCTGGGGTGCCACATAGCTACCAGAATTTGGGGTGCCATACGATTTCACCATGTGCTTATTAATAAATCCCAAATATTAATAAGCCCAAGAGGGTTCTTGCCTAATATTTAGAGAAGAATTCTAAATACCGGCACAGATAAACGAGGCAGCATGGTATGTTTTAAGCTTTTATTTAGTGCAAGAGGCATCTAGGAAAGTGAGGCTTTAGTTCAGGTAGGAGAGATGGGAAAGTCTGGAAACTGGAGTAGCGTCCACACCACTCGGAGAGCAGGCCAGAGCCACGTGCAGCAAGCACCTCGAGCTGCTATCCACCGCTTATCACCGGCAGCACAGCAGAGGCAGAGCGCTTTATTTAAGAGAGAGAGGTAAATATGGGTTCATACCAAGCACCAGGAATCAGCCACGTGGAGGAGCATCTGGGCCAGGAAGCTGAGGGCGGGTGGCCCACGTGCCCTGGAGGCGCAGGGCTGCAGCAAGCCTCCTCCTGGCAAGAGGCCAGGGAAGAAGGGAAGGGCCAGGACACACCGCGTCCCAGGCTTTTAACCCACTTCCAGAGGGGAGTGGTTAATTGACCTGATTGGCTGGTGGGCACCCAGGTGTGGCCAGGTAAGGGGATGAGGTCACACAGGGGCGTGGTGAAGGCATGCGCTTCCAGCTCACCAACCTAATCAGTTTTAACCTGTATGCTTGCCTACTTCAAGATCATGCAGAATTTGTCTTTCTGCATCTTGCTGATTTCACTTACCACAATGTCTTCCGGGTTCCGGTTCCCAGCTTCAGCAGGGCCCAATTCCAACCATTTCAGGCATTCGGACAGTGAGCCAGTAGATGGCAGCATGGATTCTCCCTCTCCCTCTCCCTCTCCCTCTCCCTCTCCCTCTCCCTCTCCCTCTCCCTCTCCCTCTCCCTCTCCCTCTCCCTCTCCCTCTCCCTCTCCCTCTCCCTCTCCCTCTCCCTCTCCCTCTCCCTCTCCCTCTCCCTCTCCCTCTCCCTCTCCCTCTCCCTCTCCCTCTCCCTCTCCCTCTCCCTCTCCCTCTCCCTCTCCCTCTCCCTCTCCCTCTCCCTCTCCCTCTCCCTCTCCCTCTCCCTCTCCCTCTCCCTCTCCCTCTCCCTCTCCCTCTCCCTCTCCCTCTCCCTCTCCCTCTCCCTCTCCCTCTCCCTCTCCCTCTCCCTCTCCCTCTCCCTCTCCCTCTCCCTCTCCCTCTCCCTCTCCCTCTCCCTCTCCCTCTCCCTCTCCCTCTCCCTCTCCCTCTCCCTCTCCCTCTCCCTCTCCCTCTCCCTCTCCCTCTCCCTCTCCCTCTCCCTCTCCCTCTCCCTCTCCCTCTCCCTCTCCCTCTCCCTCTCCCTCTCCCTCTCCCTCTCCCTCTCCCTCTCCCTCTCCCTCTCCCTCGCTCTTTCTCCACCCCTCCTCTCCTTCTGTCCCCCTGTCTCACTCTGTCAAATAAAGAATTTTTTTAAAAAACTCAAACAAAATGAAGTGTTGACTGCTTAAACATAAGGTAAATCTTTTGGGGGGGGGCAGATAGAGTTAGACAGTGAGAGAGCGAGACACAGAGAAAGGTCTTCCTTTCATTGGTTCACCCCCAAAATGGCCCCTATGGCCAGAACTACACCGATCCGAAGCCAGGAGCTAGGTACTTCCTCCTGGTCTCCCATGCGGGTGCAGGGGCCTGAGTACTTGGGCTATCCTCCACTGCCTTCCTAGGCCACAGCAGAGAGCTGGACTGGAAGAGGAGCAACCAGGACTAGAACCCGGCACCCATATGGGATGCCGGCGCCGAGGCGGAGGATTAACCAAGTGAGCCACGGTGCCGGTCCCAAGGTAAACCATTTTTAAAAAATGAGAATAATTTCAATATATATCACTAAGGAAAGAAAGAAGCCCTAATACCCTCAAATGAGACCTTTCACTTTTTCTGGGTGCACATTTCAGAGCAATGGAGGTATTCGGAGCATGGCCATTCGGCATTTCGGCGAATTACTCAGGGATATGAGTCAGTACATGTGGATGCTGAGCCCTGTGGTCCTCGGAGCTTTGGTGCCCCTTATCCTGTTCTTGGAGGATGTAGAGATAAGAGTAGTTAAGGTAAGTCCTTTTGGTATTTTTTTCTTAATTTTGCAGAAAATCACAATGTTTTATAGATGAGCTGATGAAAAAATCCTCACTGACCTGTTTCTGTCTCAAAGGCATGTAAATACACACTGGAAATATGTGCCTCACAATTAAAGTGGTCAACTTCCTATTTCCAAAAGGATAAAAAGTTCAATTTTGAGATGGTGGTGCTCAACATCTGTAACAATCTTGTAAGTGTTCCTGTTTTTATCACCGTAAAAGTTACAGACAAATTTAAAAGGCCATGTAAATTGTTAAAAAAATCCTGAATGGGAAAGGTGGATCTTAGAGAAAGAATGTGAGGAAATGATAATAAGTGACTACAGCTAAAGCTTTACATGGGAAAACTTAGATTTTTCCACTTGATCTTTCCAAACGTTGATGATCTTCTCTTGTTCCTTCAATTAATCTCCTTTGAGCTATGGATGTTAATAAAGGTAGGAAGAACACTACAGATCACCAAAAGGGATATTATTTGGCTACTGTTTCATAGCTGGTGCCGTGAAAACCCACAAGCATTACAGAAACAGTGGAAGTGGACAAAGACTAATCAATGATTGAAGATAAAATATTTGGTTTGGGATTCAAGTCATAAGGAGAATACTACCTGCTAGCCAAAGCGTAGAGCCTACACATGAAAATCCCCAAATGTCAAATTCTCTCCAAGATGGTATAGAGAACCAACTTCTTCTCTCCTGAAGCCCCTCCGGAGACAGCAAACTGGCTTTCTCGGCAGTTGACACGATGTGTTTTTCCTTTTTATTCTCAGATTATTTCCCATGAGAGCTACATTACAGATTTGATATCTGATACCTTAGGATTCCTGGGGAGCTCACGAACATATCTGAAGAGAGGAGCACTTATTTTAATAGGTAAATAAAATTCTATTCTCATTTCCTAATTTGTTTTGGAATTTTCAGAGTAGGACAGCAAATGAAAGTTTTCCTTAAAATATGATTTTTAAAATATTGATGGATGGCCCCTTTCATGGTAATATCTATAATGAATAGAGTCATATGTGACTTGGGAAGAGTCCTATTTTTGTAGTACTCAGTGAGTATTGCTGTGTGATTACATTATACAAATTATGTTCCAGAGGATGGATTTTGAAATTTAAGAAAGTGACATACTACTGCTCATCATTCCCCCTCCCCCACTTAAAATTTACTATGCAAAGAATAACTGTAGTCTAAAAATACATTCAAACAGCATTGTCAATGAAATGTGGACATGTATAATCATAAACTACAACAAATGAGAGTTACCAAATCCAATAAAGTTTTGTCAAATAAAAACTGGGGTGGGTTAAGTCCAAAAAGACACTGAGGGAAGACAACAAAACTTTTTGATCTTGCACAAACTGACCAAGTAGTTTGTTTCCACTAGATGTTCACTGGGAAGATTAAAACAAATAATGTCTTATTTTGGAACTCGCAACTTGGTAGTGGAATCTCTCCTTCCCTGTCTGACACCATGGGATAACAGAGGGGAGAAAGAATGAGGAAATACTTGCAGGGAGTGAATCAGTAAGAAGAGGTGACAAGTTGAATTATGATTGGCATCAGAGCTCTTTTTCTATGTTAATCCAAGTAAAGAAACATATGCCCACACATCCAAGAAAAACCCTGTGTCATAAGAACTTTATTTCAAACCAGAAAAACATTCCTACGATCCTGAATTCTACCCTAACTTTTCATAACTAAATTTCTGCATGTAACATTTTCAAGATCCGAACATAAGTAATTTTTATGACTATTTATTTGAAAGGCAGAGTTACAGAGAGAGAGGGAGAGACAGAGAGCTCTTCCATCCACTGGTTCACTCTCTAAAGTTCTCCAACTGCTAGACCTGGGCCAATCCGAAGCCAGGAGTTTCCTCTAGGTTTTCCTTGGGTGCAAAGGACCTAGGAGTTGGGCCATCTTCTGCTGCTTTCCTAGGCACATCAGCAGGGAGCTGGATTGGAAGTGGAGCAGCTAGGACTCAAACTGACATCCATATGAGATGATGGCACCACAGGTGGCAGCTTTACCCACAATGCCACAGCATTATTATACAGGAAATAGCATTGCCTATAATGCTATGTATAAGGGAGAACATTAAAAAATCAGCACTTCAAAGTTAGAAGAAAAATGGAAGAAAAACTACAAAACCATCACAGAAAAAGAAAACTACATAGTAATCAGCAAAAGTGAAAATAGTTTTTTTTTTTTTTGACAACCCTTTAAGGGACAAAGAATATAGAGCTGAGGAATGCATGCAAAGTGAAATGTAAACCAGCAAGGAAGGGTGCTAAAAATGTGAGAGCAATGATACAAAAGATGGGTGAAAAAGGAAATAGATTTAAATTATATCCCTGAAGAAGAGAAATTAATTACAAAAGGAAAAATTCATTTAAGAAATAAAAAATTCATTAAACATACTTAGATGGTATAACATATTTCAAGAAATAGTTTATGGAGAATATAACACATTTCTTGATAAAGTTATGGAACTTCAGAATTAAACAATTCTTTGAATACTTAGGAAAAGAAGTCACCTATCAGTTAAATAAAAGTCAGGAATTAGACTTTGCTTTAGTATTCAACTCTAAAATATAGAATAGCATCAACAAAAAAGTTGATGAGTTGTTACTCGAGAGTTACATTTGACAAAACTATAACCAGCAAAAATAAAGATTTATTATGTATACTGTCATTGTGGCACAGCAGTTTAATCATTGTCTGCAATGCCAGTATTCCATATGGGCACCAGTACTAGTCTCAGTTGCTCCACTTCTAATCCAGTTCCCTGCTAATGCACAGAAGAAAGCAGCAGAAGATAGTCCAAGTGCCTTGATTCCTATATCCATATAGGATACCTGAATGAAACTCCTGACTCCTCATTTGCCTGGCCCAGCCCTGACCATTGCAGCCATTTAGGGAGTGAACCAACAAATGGAAGATCTCTCTTTCTTTTTTCTTTCTCTCTGTAACTCTACCTTTCAAATAAATAAATCAGTCTTTTAAAAAAGATTTATAATAAAGCTATAGAATTTTAGACACCATGTTACTCATTCAAGAAAGGAAAAACAGAACTGGGGAATAGGAAGAAGACCTAGGAACAGATCCACACACATACATACTTAAAAGTGTATCAGAACTAGTAGTGAGTATCAGATCATAAAGTGATGGCCTATTTAATAAAGGTGCTTGGGAAAGCACATAAGCACACACACAGATCCTTACTTGATATCCTATACAAAAATTAATTCTATGTAAGTTAAGCAAGGTAAATATGAAATGCAAATTTAAAAATCTTAAATTTACAAAATTAAATTACAAAATTAAAAGTAAATGTAGGATAATATCTACATAAGCAAAGGTGAAAGCAAAATATATGAAATTCAAAGAAGCTACTAGCAATATTTGTAACTTGTATATCAGAGCTATATTACTGTCCATAATATATTAAGTATTTTAACTAAATAAGTAAAACACAAAAATACAGTAGAAACATTTTGTAAGAATATAGAAGAGGCTTCAAAAGCACCAGTGTGTTATATTTCTGAAGCCTATAGCAAGGTATATGAACATTCAAATTTTTATAATTCTTTAAAATAGACATCTATTAATAAATTTATTTATTAGTATATTTTTTCATCTAAATTATGTGAATCTTAAAAATCAATAACTTTCATTTCAAAAATCACCCATTAGAAAATATACTAAAAGAAAAGATCTTATTTACAGTAGGGAAAAATAAAGAAGAAAATATAATGAGGGTGGCAGTGTGGAAGGGAAGGAAAACTGAGGGGAGATGGGACAGAGGAGAGAAGAAAGGAGAGAAACAAGGAAGGACAGACAGAGAGAGCAAATCAATAGACCTTAAAATGCATGCAATATTTCTATAAAAATTACAAAAATACTGAAGGACACAAAGGAAATTTGAATAAATAAAAAGATATAAACTCTATTTTGGGAGATAAAGAATCAAACTTAAATATGTCAGTTCTTTCCTAAATGAATTTACACAAGAAATGAGATGCTGTTAAAATTTTAATAATTTTTCTTTTACAAAATTAGAATGTTGATTCTAAAATGAGTGTAGAAAAGTTAGCTTGCAAGAATACCCCACTTTCAACAATGGACAGATCAACCAGACAGAAAATCAACAAGGAAACAACAAAGTTAACCAACACATAGACGAAATAAACCTAGCAGATTCCTACAGAGCCTTCCACCCTAGAGCCACAGAATACACATTCTTCTCACCAGTGCATAGAGCTTTCTCTAAGATTGACCACATGCTAGGCCATAAAGCAAGTCTCAGCAAATTAAAAAAAAATTGAAATAATACCAAACATCTTCTTATACCACAATGAAATGAAGCTGGAAATTAGGAATTCGGGAATCTCCAGAACATAAAGAAACACATGGAAACTGAACAAGATGCTCTTGAATGAACAATGAGTCATAGAATAAATCAGAGAGAAATTGAAAAAAGTTCTAGAAACAAATGAAGACAACAATACAACATGCCAAAATTCATGGGATACAACAAACAGTGTTAAGAGTAAGTTTATAAATTTGGTGCCTACATTAAGAAATTTGGAAAAAAACAAATAAATGAACTGTCTATGCACCTCAAGGATCTAGAAAAACAATGGCAAGCTAAACCCAAAACAAGTAGGAGAAAAGAAATAATTAGAATTAGGAAGATATCAACAAAATTGAAACCAAGAAAGCAATACAAAAGATAAGCAAAATGAAGAGGTGCTTTTTTTGAATAAATGAACAAAATTGGCACACCATTGAATCAACTAAGCAAAAAAATGAGAGATAATACCCAAATCAATAAAATTAAAGATTAAAAAGGAAATATAACAACAGACACCATAGAAATAAAAAGTCATCAGAAATTACTACAAAGAGCTTTATGCCAACAAATGGGGACACATAGAAGAAATGGATAGATTCCAAGACACATATGATCTACCTAAATTGAACCATAAATACATAGAAAACCTAAACAGAACCATAACTAAAACGGAAACTGAATCAATAATGAAGACCCTACCAACAAAGGAAAGCCAAGGACCAGATGGCTTCACTGTTGAATTCTACCAGACATTTAAAGAAGAACTACTCATATTCTTCTCAAGTTATTCAAAGCAATTGTAAGGGAGGGAACCATCCCAAATTATTCTATGAAGCCAGCATCACCTTAATTCCTAAACCCAGAAAAGACACAAAAGAGAAAGAGAACTATGGACCAGTTTCCCTAATGAACATAGATTCAAAAATCCTCAACAAAATTCTGGCCAATCAAATCCAAGAACACATCAAAAAGATCATTCACCCGGACCAAGTGGGATTTATCCCAGGTATGTAGGGAAGGTTCAACATCCGCAAATCAATCAATACATCACATTAACAAATGGAAGAGGGGCCAGTGCTGTGGTGTAGTGGGTAAAGCCACTGCCTGAAGTGCCAGGATCCCATATGGGTGCTGGTTCAAGTCCCGGCTGCTCCACTTCTGATCCAGCTCTCTGCTATGACCTGGGAAAGCAGTAGAAGACGGCCCAAATCCTGGGGCCCCTACACCCATGTGGAAGACCCAGAAGAAGCTCCGGCTCCTGACTTTGGATCAACACAGCTCTGGCCATTGCGGCCTTCTGGAGAGTGAACCAGCAGATGGAAGACCTCTCTCTCTCTCTCTGCCTCTCCTTCTCTCTCTGTGTAACTCTGACTTTCAAGTAAATAAATAAATCTTTAAAAAATGGAAGAACAAAAACCCTATGATTATCTCAATAGATGCTGAGAAAGCATTTGACAAAATACAACACATTTTCATGATGAATACTCTAAGCAAGATAGGTTTAAAAGGAATATTCATCAACACAATCAAGACAATTTATGACAAACCCATGGCCAGTTTCCAATTGAATGTTGAAAAGTTGAAAGCATTGCCATTGAGATCTGGAACCAGACAGGGGTGTCCACTCTCACCATTGTTATTCAATATAGTCCTGGAAGTTTAAGCCAGAGCCATCAGGCAAGAAAAAGAAATCAAAGGGATTCAAATCAGAAAGAGGAGGCAAAACTATCCCTATTTGCAGATGGCATGCTTCTATACATAGGAGATTCAAAAGGCTCCACTAATATATTATTGGAACTCATAGAAGAGTTTGGAAAAATAGCAGGATATAAAATCAACACCCCAAAAACAACAGCTTTTGAATATACAGACAATGCCATGGCTGAGAAAGAACTGTTAAGATTTTAATCCCATTAACAATAGCTACCAAAAAAATCAAATACCTTGGAATAAATTTAGCCAAGGATGTCAAAGTTCTCTAAGATGAGAATTACAAAACATTAATGAAAGAAATAGAAGAAGATACAAAGAAATGGAAAAACTTTCATGTTCATGGACTGGAAGAATCAATATCATCATAATGTCCATTCTTCTGAAAGCAATTTACAAGTTCAATGTGATACCAATCAAAATACCAAAGATATTCTTCTCAGATCTAGAAAAATGATGCTGAAATTCATTTGGAAACACAGGAGACCCCAAATAGCTACAGCAATCTTATACAACATAAACAAAGCTGAAGGTATCACAATACCAAATTGCAAGATATATCAAGACAGCCTGGTACTGGTACAAAAATAGATGAATATACCAATGGAAAGAATAGAAATGCCAGAAATAAATTCAAGCATCTACAACCAATTTATATTTGACCAAGGAGCTAAAACCAATCCCCAGAGCAAGAACAGTCTCTTCAACAAATTGTGCTGGGAAAATTGGATTTCCACATACAGAAGTATGAAGCAGGACCCCTACCTTACACCTTACACAAAAATCCATTCAAAATGAATTAAAGATCTAAATTTCTAACCCAACTCCATCAAATAATTAGAGAACATTGGAGAAACTCTGCAAGATATAGGCACAGTCAAAGACTTCTTGGAAAAGACCCCAGAGGCACAGGCAGTCAAATCCAAAATTAACAATTGGGATTACATCAAATTGAGATGTTTCTGTACTGCAAAAGAAACAGTCAGGAAAGTGTGAAGAGGAAACTGACAGAATGGGAGAAAATATTTTCAAACTATGCAACTGATAAAGGATGAATATCCAGAATCTACAAAGAGATCAAGAAACTCCACAACAACAAAACAAACAGCTCAGTTAAGAGATGGGCCAAGGACCTCAATAGACATTTTTCAAAAGGGGAAATCCAAATGGCCAACAGACACATGAAAAAATGCTCAGGATCACTAGCAATCAGGGAAATGCAAATCAAAACCACAGTAAGATTTCACCTCACCCCAGTTAGATCTTTCATACAGAAATCAACAAACAACCAAATGCTGATGAGGTTATGAGGAAAAGGTACCATCTACTGTTGGTGGGAATGTAAACTGGTAAAACCACTATGGAAGTCAGTTTGGAGATTCCTCAGAAATCTGAATATGGTCCTACCACATGTCCCAGCCATCCACTCCTGGAAAATTACCCAAGGGAAATGAAATCAGCAAATCAAAGAGTTATCTGCACCCCCCTATTTAATATAGCCCAATTAACAATAGCTAAGACATGGAACCAACCTAAATGCCTGTCAATTGAAAACTGGATAAGGAAATTATGGGATATTAATCTGAAAAATATCATACTTGGTGAAATAAGCCAGTCCCAAAGTGACAAATACCATATGTTCCCCCATCTGTGATAACTAAGCACCTAAAAGGAAACCTGTAGAAGTGAAATTAACACTGAGAGAAGCAATGACTTGAACAACCCTTGTCTTGACTGTAGAGGAACAGTTTTTTATTTTAGTTTTTTTATATTTTAATTTTTTTCCTCCTTAATACCATTGTTTGAACTCTTTACTTAACATAGAATCAATCACGTGTGTATAAAGTCAATTGAAAATGGATCCCAGTAAAAAACAAGAGTGGGGATAAGAGAAGGAGGAGCTGTATAGTTCTGGATACATTCCCACAGACTAAGGGTAAAGCTAAAACCTTACCATGGGATTCCAAATCCCAATAAGCTGGGTGGTAATAATGCCATCTTATTTGTTAAAGGGATCACATTAAGTGTTTAATTGATCATACAAATAGGATTAATTGTCAAGGGGTCATATAAATAAGTTCAAGTGTCTGGTAACAATAATATATAGAATAAAAAGGAGAGAATATTCCAACATGGGAAGCAGACCACACAGCAGAATCATTGAATGACAAATACCTTAAACAGCACTCTGACCTCAGAATCATGCCTTAAGTCATTTGGGTCTAGCTGAAAAGCCCATGAGAGAATTTCGGGCATGGAAAGCCAGGATACTATGGCAAAAAAAAAAAAAAAAAATCCTACGTGAAGGATCTCTATGAGTGAGATCTGAGGGGAAAGAAGGGACCATCAATGGAGGATCTACTTTTCTCTGAAGGGAGGAGAGAACTTCTACTTTGCTTATGGCCCTGTCTAAATACTGATTGAGATCATGAACTCAAAAGGCTTCTATAGCCTTGGCAACTCATGTCAACAGCCTTGGGTGATCACTGACGTCATACATAAGAGTGTTAATTGTTAAATTAAGAAGTCACTGTGCACTTAACTCCCCATGCAGGACCTCTGGCCTTAATGAGTTGTACTATGAGAATTAACTGTAAAACTTCTTGTCAAACATTTCTTTATATTTTATGTGTGGGTGTGGATGCAAACTGTTGAAATCTTTACTTAGTATATAGTTGGTCTTCTGTATATAAAGTTAATTAAAAATGAATCTTAATAATGGGATGGGAGAGGGAGGAGGATGTGGGATGGAAGTGGAGGTGGGGGGGAAGAACCACTATATTCGTAAAATTGTACTTATAAAATTTGCATTTATTAAATAAGATGTTTCTTAAAAAAGAATACTGGAACTAACAACCAAACAAATAAATAAGGAGGTCTAGTCCTATCAGACATTATTATAACTACAGTAATTATTAAAATCATGTGGAATGAATAAAGATAACAGAATAATCAAAGAATAGTATCCAGAAATAATCCCCAAAGTGTGCGGTATTTTAGAAAGTGAATCACTATCTTCTTTTTTTAAAAGTGAAGAAACCAAATATCTCCAATATGCCAAATAACAAACGCAAAAACCAAGGTAATAAAAACAAGGAAGTCACCATGAAGCCCTCAAATGAAAAAGACACCCCAATTCAAGATTATGAAGATGATGACATAGAAGAAATGCAAGAAGCAGATCTCAAAAAATTGATAAGAACATTAAGAAGTTCCCAAAAACAAATTCTTGAACTACAGAAATCCTTAATGGACAAGATAGAAAATCTCTCTCGTGAAAATGAAATATTAAGGAGGAATCAAAATGAAACAAAACAACTAGTACAACAGGAAACTGTGATAGTGACTGAAGTGAAGAATTCAATAGATCACATGAAAAACACAATAGAGAGCCTTACAAACAGAATGGGTGAAGCAGAAGAGAGAATATCAGACTTAGAAGACAGAGAACAGGAAAGGATACAGTCAGACCAAAGAAAAGAAGAGGAAATTAAGAATCTAAAACATATTGTCGGGAATCTTCAGGATACTATTAAAAAACCCAACATTCGGGTTCTAGGAGTTCCTGAAGGCATGGAGAGAGAGAAAGGATTAGAAGGCCTTTTTAGTGAGATATTAGCAGAAAATTTCCCAGGTTTGGAGAAGGACAGAGAAATCCTAGTACAGGAAGCTCACAGAACCCCTAATAAACACGACCAAAAGAGATCCTCACCACGACACGTTGTAATTAAACTCTCCACAGTGAAACATAAAGAAAAGATCCTAAAATGTGCAAGAGAGAAACGTCAGATTACTCTCAGAGGATCTCCAATCAGACTCACAGCTGACTTCTCATCAGAAACTCTACAAGCTAGGAGGGAATGGCGAGATATAGCCCAGGTACTAAGAGAGAACAACTGCCAGCCCAGAATATTATATCCTGCAAAGCTATCATTTGTGAATGAAGGTGAAATAAAGACTTTTCATAGCAAACAGAAATTGAAAGAATTTGTTGCCACTCGTCCAGCCCTGCAAAAGATGCTTAAAGATGTGTTACACACAGAAACAAAGAAACACGGTCATCAATATGAAAGAAGGTAAAGGAAGGAAACCGAGGAAGGAAAGCTCACAGCAAAAGATCACAGGGAATTCAAAGCATATATTAGAACTTATCTTTGGCAAATGGCAGGGCAAAGTTACCACTTATCATTAGTCACATTGAACGTGAATGGCCTGAACTGTCCAGTTAAAAGACACCGATTGGCTGATTGGGTTACGGAACAAAACCCATCTATTTGCTACTTACAAGAAACTCATCTTTCCAACAAAGATCCATACAGACTGAAAGTGAAAGGCTGGAAAAAGATATACCATGCCAACAGAAATGAAAAAAGAGCAGGCGTAGCCATCTTAATTTCAGACAACATAAACTTTACCACAAAAACCGTTAAGAGAGACAAAGAGGGACACTACATAATGATTAAGGGATCAATTCAACAGGAAGATATAACAATTATCAATGTATATGCACCTAACTACAGGGCACCGGTTTATCTAAAAGACTTGTTAACGGACTTAAAGGGAGACTTAGACCCCAATACAATAGTACTGGGGGACTTCAATACTCCACTCTCAGAAATAGACAGATCAATAGGACAGAAGATCAACAAGGATACAGTAGATTTAAACGACACTATAGCCCAAATGGATCTAACAGATATATATAGAACTTTCAATCCTACAGCTAAAGACTTTACATTCTTCTCAGCAGTACATGGAACCTTCTCTAAGATTGACCACATACTAGGCCATAAAGCGAGTCTCAGCAAATTCAAAAGAATTAGAATCATACCATGCAGCTTCTCAGACCATAAAGGAATGAAGTTGGAAATGAACAACTCAGGAATCCCTAGAGCATATGCAAACACATGGAGATTGAACAACATGCTCCTGAATGAACAATGGGTCATAGAAGAAATCAAAAGAGAAATCAAAAACTTTCTGGAAGTAAATGAGGATAACAGCACAACATGCCAAAACTTATGGGACGCAGCAAAAGCAGTGTTAAGAGGAAAGTTTATATCAATAGGTGCCTACATCAAGAAATTGGAAAGGCACCAAATAGATGAGCTTTCAATTCACCTCAAGGATCTAGAAAACCTACAGCAAACCAGACCCAAATCTAGTAGGAGAAGAGAAATAATTAAAATCAGAGAAGAAATCAACAGGATTGAATCAAGAAAAACATTACAAAAAATCAGCCAAACGAGGAGCTGGTTTTTTGAAAAAATAAACAAAATTGACACCCCATTGGCCCAACTAACTAAAAAAAGAAGAGAAAAGACCCAAATCAATAAAATCAGAGATGAAAAAGGAAACGTAACAACAGACACCACAGAAATAAAAAGAATCATCAGAAATTACTACAAGGACTTGTATGCCAGCAAACAGGGAAACCTATCAGAAATGGATAGATTCCTGGACACGTGCAACCTACCTAAATTGAACCAGGAAGACATCAAAAACCTAAACAGACCCATAACTGAGACAGAAATTGAAACAGTAATAAAGGCCCTCCCAACAAAGAAAAGCCCAGGACCAGATGGATTCACTGCTGAATTCTACCAGACATTTAAAGAAGAACTAACTCCAATTCTTCTCAAACTATTCAGAACAATCGAAGAAGAGGGAATCCTCCCAAATTCTTTCTATGAAGCCAGCATCACCTTAATTCCTAAGCCGGAAAAAGATGCAGCACTGAAAGAGAATTACAGACCAATATCCCTGATGAACATAGATGCAAAAATCCTCAATAAAATTCTGGCCAATAGAATGCAACAACACATCAGAAAGATCATCCACCCAGACCAAGTGGGATTTATCCCTGGTATGCAGGGATGGTTTAATGTGCGCAAAACAATCAATGTGATACACCACATTAACAGACTGCAAAAGAAAAACCATATGATTATCTCAATAGATGCCGAGAAAGCATTTGATAAAATACAGCACCCTTTCATGATGAAAACTCTAAGCAAACTGGGTTTGGAAGGAACATTCCTCAATAAAATCAAAGCAATCTATGAAAAACCCACAGCCAACATCCTATTGAATGGGGAAAAGTTGGAAGCATTTCCACTGAGATCTGGGACCAGACAGGGATGTCCACTCTCACCACTGCTATTCAATATAGTTCTGGAGGTTCTAGCCAGAGCTATTAGGCAAGAAAAAGAAATTAAAGGGATACAAATTGGGAAGGAAGAACTCAAACTATCCCTCTTTGCAGATGACATGATTCTTTATTTAGGGGACCCAAAGAACTCTACTAAGAGACTATTGGAACTCATAGAAGAGTTTGGCAAAGTAGCAGGGTATAAAATCAATGCACAAAAATCAACAGCCTTTGTATACACAGACAATGCCATGGCTGAGGAAGAACTTCTAAGATCAATCCCATTCACAATAGCTACAAAAACAATCAAATACCTTGGAATAAACTTAACCAAGGACGTTAAAGATCTCTACGATGAAAATTACAAAACCTTAAAGAAAGAAATAGAAGAGGATACCAAGAAATGGAAAAATCTTCCATGCTCATGGATTGGAAGAATCAATATCATCAAAATGTCCATTCTCCCAAAAGCAATTTATAAATTCAATGCAATACCAATCAAGATACCGAAGACCTTCTTCTCAGATCTGGAAAAATTGGTGCTGAAATTTATATGGAGGCACAAGAGACCTCGAATAGCTAAAGCAATCTTGTACAACAAAAACAAAGCCGGAGGCATCACAATACCAGATTTCAGGACATACTACAGGGCAGTTGTAATCAAAACAGCATGGTACTGGTACAGAAACAGATGGATAGACCAATGGAACAGAATTGAAACACCAGAAATCAACCCAAACATCTACAGCCAACTTATATTTTATCAAGGATCTAAAACCAATTCCTGGAGCAAGGACAGTCTATTCAATAAATGGTGCTGGGAAAACTGGATTTCCACGTGCAGAAGCATGAAGCAAGACCCCTACCTTACGCCTTACACAAAAATCCACTCAACATGGATTAAAGACCTAAATCTACGACCTGACACCATCAAGTTACTAGAGAACATTGGAGAAACCCTTCAAGATATTGGCACAGGCAAAGAGTTTCTGGAAAAGACCCGGGAGGCACAGGCAGTCAAAGCCAAAATTAACATTTGGGATTGCATCAAATTGAGAAGTTTCTGTACTGCAAAAGAAACAGTCAGGAGAGTGAAGAGGCAACCGACAGAATGAGAAAAAATATTTGCAAACTATGCAACAGATAAAGGGTTAATAACCAGAATCTACAAAGAGATCAAGAAACTCCACAAAAACAAAACCAACAACCCACTTAAGAGATGGGCCAAGGACCTCAATAGACATTTTTCAAAAGAGGAAAGCCAAATGGCCAACAGGCACATGAAAAAATGTTCAAGGTCATTAGTAATCAGGGAAATGAAAATCAAAACCACAATGAGGTTTCACCTCACCCCGGTTAGAATGGCTCACATTCAGAAATCTACCAACAACAGATGCTGGCGAGGATGTGGGGAAAAAGGGACACTAACCCACTGTTGGTGGGAATGCAAACTGGTCAAGCCACTATGGAAGTCAGTCTGGAGATTCCTCAGAAACCTGAAGATAACCCTACCGTCCGACCCAGCCATCCCACTCCTTGGAATTTACCCAAAGGAATTTAAATTGGCAAACAAAAAAGAGGTCTGCAGCCTAATGTTTATTGCAGCTCAATTCACAATAGCTAAGACCTGGAACCGACCTAAATGCCCATCAACGGTAGACTGGATAAAGAAATTACGGGATATGTACTCTTTAGAATACTATACCGCAGTAAGAAACAACGAAATCCAGTCATTTGCAACAAAATGGAGGAATCTGGAACACATCATGCTGAGTGAAATAAGCCAGTCCCAAAGGGACAAATACCATATGTTCTCCCTGATCGGTGACAACTGACTGAACACCAAAAAGGAAACCTCCTGAAGTGAAACGGACTCTATGGGAAACGGTGACTTGATCAGCATAGCCCTGACTGTTAATGAACAACTTAATACATTATCTCTCTTAGTAGTTTTTTTGTCTGTTCTACTTAATATGACTGGTTTAATTCTGTAATTAATACACAGTTATTCTTAAGTGTTAAAAATTAACTGAAATGTGATCCCTGTTAAACATAAGAGTAGGAATAAGAGAGGGAAGAGATGTATAATTTGGGACATGCTCAAGCTGACTTGCCCCAAATGGTAGAGTTAAAAACATACCAGGGGATTCCAATTCAATCCCATCAAGGTGGCATGTACCAATGCCATCTCACTAGTCCAAGTGATCAATTTCAGTTCACAATTGATCATAATGAAAGGACTAAGAGTCAAAGGGAGCACATAAACAAGTCTAGTACCTCCTAACACTAACCGATGGAATAAATAAAGGGGAGAGTGATCCAACATGGGAAGTGCGATACTCAGCAGACTCATAGAATGGCAGATGTCCTAAATAGCACTCTGGCCTCAGAATCAGCCCTAAAGGCATTCGGATCTGGCTGAAAAGCCCATGAGAGTATTTCAGGCATGGAAAGCTAAGACACTCTGGCAAAAGATCTCTGCGAGTGAGATCCCAGTGGAAAGAACAGGTCTTCAAAGAAGGAGGTACCTTTCTCTGAAGGGAGCAGAGAACCTCCACTTTGACTATGACCTTGTCTAAACAAGATAAGAATCGGAGAACTCAGAGGGCTTCCATAGCCTTGGAAACTCATGACCGGAGCATAGGGAGACTACTGATGCCATAGACAGGAGTGTCAATTTGTAAAGTCAACAACAGGAGTCACTGTGCACTTACTCCTCATGTAGGATCTCTGTCCTTGATGTGCTGTGTATTGAGATTTAATGCTATAACGAGTACTCAAACAATATATTTCACTTTGTGTTTTTATGGGGGTGCAAACTGTTGAAATCTTTACTTAATGCATACTAAACTGATCCTCTGTAAAAAAAAAAAAAAAAAAGAAAGAAAGAAATTATCAACTCCCAACTTGACTCTCACTGGGATTAAACATGACAATAGGTCTGATCTGATTTCATCATCATTTAAAAAAAATCATCTATTATTTCTCACTTTATGTTTCTGTGTGAGAGCAAACTGTTGAAATCCTTACTTAATGTATACTAAGCTGATCTTCTGTATATTAAGATAATCGAAAATGAATCTTGATGTGAATGGAAGGGGAGAGGGAGTGGGAAAGGGGAGGGTAGTGGGTGGGAGGGACGGTATGTGGGGGAAGCCATTGTAATCCATAATAAAAAATAAAAAAATAAGTAAACAAATAATAAAAAAAATCAAAAAAAATAAAAATAAAAATAAAAAAAGATTTATTTATTTATTTGAAAGGTTGAGTTAAAGAGAGGCAAAGGTAGAAAGAGAGGGAGAGAGAGAGAGGTCTTCCATCCTAGGGTTCATTCTCCTGATGGACACAATGGCCGGAACTGTGCTGATCCAAGTCCGTAGCCAGGAGCTTCTTCAGGTTCTCCCATGTGGGTGCAGGGCCCCCAAGGACTTGGACCATCCTCTGCTGCTTTCCCAGGCCACAGCAGAGAGCTGGATCACAGTGGAACAGCCAGGACACAATCGGCACCCATATGGGATACTGGCACAGCAGGCAGCAGCTTTACCTGCTACCCCAAAGCACCAGCCCTGTGAATCACTCTTTAACTGACAGTGACACAAATATGGATTATTCCTTGAATGACATGGGGATACCTAGTGAGTTATCTGAGATTTTGGAAGCTTTTTAAAGTTTCTTCTTACACTAAATAAATTCCAAGTGCTGAAAGGTGAAACGAAAATAAAACTATAATAATAAATAAAATAACATGGAAAATTATCTCCACAATCATGGAGAAGGGAAGATCTTTTTAAGTAGAAGTCAATTCCAGGTGCCATAATGAAAAGATTGGTGACTAAGCATGAAGGAAACATTTTTATAAAACAAAACTATGATAGATAAAAACAAAAGCCAAGCTGAGATAAAATATTTACGCTTATCAGAGAGAAAGGGTAATTTCTCACTGTCTGAAGAATCCTTATGCATTCAAAAGTCTATAAGTATTGTGTGTTAATAAAAATGTTTTTAGGGACCAGCACTGTGGTGAAGTGGATAAAGTCACTGCCTGTGACATGAGCATCCCATGTGGGCATCAGCTGGAGTCTTGACTGCTGCTCCACTTGGGATTCAGCTCCTGTGAATGGCCTGGGAAAGGCAGTGGAAGATGTGTTTTGGCAAATGCCAACTGTGTGGAAGACATAGATGAAGCTCCTGGCTCCTGGGTCTTGCCTGGCTCAGCCCTGGCCATTGTGGCCACTTGGGGAACAAACCAGCTGATGGAAGATCTCTCATGGGAAGATCTGCCATTTCCCTTTCTGTGTAATTCTTACTTTGAAAAAAAAAATAATTTTAAATAGAGGGGCCAGCACTGTGGCTTAGTGGGTAAAGCCTCCACCTGCACTGTCAGCATCCCATATGGACGCTCGTTCAAGTCCTGGCTGCTCCACTTCCAATCCAGCTCTCTGCTATGGCCTGGGAAAGCAGTAAAAGATGACATAAGTCCTTGGACCCCTCCACCCACGTGGGAGACCCAGAAGAAACTCCTTGCTCCTGGCTTCAGATCGGCGCAACTCCAGCCATTGCGGCCATCTGGGGAGTGAACCAGCAGATGGAGGACTCTCTCTGCTTCTGCCTCACAGTAACTCTGACTTTCGAATAAATAATCCTTTAAAAAATTTTAAATAGAATAAAATTTAAAGGAGATGAACAACCCTGTAGGAAAATGAGCAAAGAATATGAAAAAAAATAATTTGACTCCTAAACATAAAATTTCTACAACTTCATCTAGGAGGTGATGCAGGATAACAATGATATCTTCTGCAAATGAAGGTAACAAAGATCAGAAGTTTTACACTGTACAATTTTGGCCAGGTTGTAGGAGGTAAAGAATCGCTTACATTTCTGGTGAGAGAGTAATTGTTAGTTTCTCTAAGAAGCACAATAAGGTGGCTGGTGCTGCGGCTCACTAGGCTAATCCGCTGCCTGCAGCGCCAGCACCCCAGGTTCTACTCCCAGTTGGGGCACTGGATTCTGTTCTGGTTGCTCCTCTTCCAGTCCAGCTCTCTGCTGTGGCCCAGGAAGGCAGTGGAGGATGGCCCAAGTGCTTGGGCCATGTACCCGCATGGGAGACCAGCAAGAAGCACCTGACTCCTGACTTCAGGCCATAGCAGCCACTTGAGGGGTGAACCAACAAAGACCTTTCTCTCTGTCTCACTGTCTAACTCTGCTTGTCAAAAAAAAAAAAAAAAAAAAAAAAAAAAAAAAAAAAAAACCAATAAGGTAATATCAATTAAAATGTGAAATGTATATTTTTCTGATTCAGTAATCTCCTCTCAAGGAATTTATCCTCAGATATTGTTTCTCAGGTAAAAAAAAAAAAAGAATAATGTGTATATGTAGTAATTCACTATTCACTGTATACTTCTGTCCCAGACATGTGGCTCTTGTGTTTTCTGATTGTCTTCAGCATTCAACAACATTACACCAAGGAAAAAGCAAAATATAAAGAGAAAAATATGGGTTTTCAACTGGGTCAGCCCAATTTTGCAAAACATTCTTCAAAGTCCCAATCAGTGTCTTAATTTATTGTCCCAAATACCAAAGCTATCAGTTCAAGAGATGTCAGGAAATATGTTTATTTTAATGGACAAGAAGGGACAAGGATATTGGATTGACAGCTAGCAGTGTGTGACAATTGTCAATAATTAAAATTTGAGAGCTTTCATGTAAGGATTTTTTTTTCCAGGCAGAGTGGACAGTGAGAGAGAGAGGGACAGAGAGAAAGGTCCTCCTTTTGCCATTGGTTCACCCTCCAATGCCGGCGCACCGCGCTGATCCGATGGCAGGAGCCAGGTACTTATCCTGGTCTCCCATGGGGTGCAGGGCCCAAGCACTTGGGCCATCCTCCACTGCACTCCCTGGCCACAGCAGAGAGCTGGCCTGGAAGAAGGGCAACCGGGACAGAATCCGGCGCCCCGACCGGGACTAGAACCCGGTGTGCCAGCGCCGCAAGGCGGAGGATTAGCCGGCGGCGCCGGCCAACATGTAAGGATCTTGATTACAATTATTAAGCAGAGAAAGAGAGAGAAAGAGATGCTCTCACTCATTAATCCATATGCATGCAATGGGAAGCACTAGGCATGGCTAAAGTCAGGAGCCAGGAACTCACCCCAAATCTCCCACGTGGGTGGCCAGAACTGAATTACTTGAGTCATCACCTGCTATGCCCCAGGTATTTATTGGCAGGAAGTTGGAGTTGAGAGTGAAGCTGAGTATAGAACCCAGGCACTCTGTGGGATGCAGCTGTCTTAACCACCAGACCACACACGCACTCCTTGCAGTCACTATTTTGACTGAAAGAGAAACATTATAAAATATTGGTTAATAGATGGACAAGTAAAAGAGATACTGCCATTTTTTGACAATATAGTGCAGCCTAGAAAACATTATATTGTAACCAACATTGTGGCATTGTGGCACAGCAGGTTAAGCCACCATATATCATGTCAGCAGCTCATATTTGGGCATTGGTTTGAGTCCTACCTGCTCCTCTTTTGACAGCTCTCTGCTCGATCACCTAGGAAAACAACAGCTACCACCGACACGGGGGCTCAGCTTGAATTCCTGGCTTCTGGCTGCCGCTTGGCCCAGCTCTGACCATTGTGACCATTTGGGGAGTGAACCTACGGGTGGAAGATCTCTCTCCCTCTGTCTCTCCTTCTCTTTGTGTCACTCTGCCTTTCAAATAAATAAAATAAATCTTGGAAAAAAAAAACATTAAAAGTGAAACAATCCAGATACAGAACGAAAAATACTCCATGATCTCAATTATATCTGGACTCTTTAAAAGAAAAATCAAAGAAAGACACAACAGTGGTTTTCTTTAAAAGAAAATTTTATTTAAAATTTTTATGTAAAAAATTAAGATAGAACAGTGGTTACCAGGAGGAGAAATAAGAATACACAGATCAAAAGGTACAAAGTTGCTTTTATGTAAGATAAATTAGTCTAGAGATCTAAGGTGTGGCATGAGAACCAAAATTAGTATTATACTTTATACTGGAAATTTGCTGTAAGAGTAGATTTCAGGTGCTCTTATCACACATACAGAAGGTAATGGTGTAGATGATGGATATGTTTATTTATTCCTTCTAATATGTATACAAAAAGATCATATTGCATACCTTAAATATACACAACAAAAAGTCGATAAATTTCTTTTTGTTACACAAGTAAAAATGAGTCAAATAAACTTATATTAAAATTTCAAAATGAGTGCCCAGTAGCCGTGTGACCTTCACTAAGGCACTTAATCTCTATTTGCTTTGGTTCTATCACTGTAAAATGAGAATAAGGCAAACAGTTCCACAAATAGATGTGGAGATTCACTGAAGTAAAGTGTTCAGGAGAGTGTTTGGCATCAATTCTTTACAGCATTTTGTTCATCCAGTCCCCATATTTAAAATCATTTTGATTTCTGCTTCTCACAATGGTTGGCAAATTTGTCTTATGCCTGCCTTCTGGTAAAAACAACTAGAAAAGTGGGGAGAAACTATTTTTTAAAACTTCTCTTGGGGTTGGCACTGTGGCGTAGCAGGGAAAGCTGCTGCCTGCAGTGCTGGCATCCCTAATGGGCACTGGTTTGAGTCCCGGCTACTGTATTTCCAATCCAGCTCTCTGCCACGGCCTGGGAAAGCAGTAGAAAATGGCGCAAGTGCTTGGGCCCTTGCACCTTCGCGGGAGACCTGGAAGAAGCTCCTGGCTCCTGTCTTGGGATCGGTGCAGTTCTGACTGTTGCAGTCACCTGGGGAGTGAACCAGTGGATGGAAGACCTCTCTCTCTCTCTCTCTGCCTCTGCCTCTGCCTCTCTGTAACTCTGCCTTTCAAATAAATGAATAAATAAATAAATAAATCTTCTCTGAAGACATTAGAGGGTTCTTGGTAAGGCAGTGATTCAGAAAAGATTAAAGAAGCCAGAAGAAACAAACCCGATATTTGGGCATTATTTTCCTTTTTTAGGTTTTACCTATTTTGCTTTATTTTTCTAAAATATTTTCAAGCTTTTTTTTTATTTATATGAAAGGCTGAATTACAGAGCCAGAGAGAAATAGAGAGAGATCTTCCATCCATTGTCCCAGTCCTCATATGGCTGAATGGCTGGGACAAGACCAGACCGAAATCAAGAGCCAGGAGCTACATCTGGGTCTCCCACGTGGGTACAGAAACTAGGGCCATCTTCTGCTACTTTCCTAGGCAGATTAGCAGGGAGCCAGAAGAGAAGTGAAATAGCTAGGATTCAAACAAGAGCCTATATGGGTTGCCTGTGTTTCAGGCAGCAACTTTACCATCTGTGCTACAACACTGACCCCAGGTTTTACCAATTTTAAATTTAAAAAATAGTATTTAAGAGACTCAAAAACTGTAAGAGATTTTAGCTCTCTCACTGACTTGGAGGAGAATATCTGAGTGGACTTAACAGTGAGGAGGAGCTCTGGTAAACACTCCCAGGCTTTTAGCTGCTTTCTCTGATGGTCCCACCCTTAGAGCAAGATTGAAGTGGAAATGGAACAGCCCTCCCACTGGACCAAAGCCCTTGCACTGGCTGGAGCCCCCCTAGTGACTGAAGCCTTGAATGTCTTATCCCTGGTTGGATTGAGGAGAAATATATCCTTAATCAAAAAATACATCCCTTCTGAGAGAAAGTTTTATTGCTCATAGACTCAAATTTTATTCACAATGGCTTACACTTAACCATAAATAACCAGATATATAGAAAATTTTTTATTACAAGACAAAAGTAAACAACAAAAAAGGAATACAGGGCATGTAGTTATTGAAGTAGTTAGACATGAATTTTAATACAGATATGATTGATATATTCAAAATATTAAATAATGAGATGGATTGCAGAACTCAGTGGATGAAGGTAACCACAAGTGAGAAATTAAAGAGGGGCTCGTGTCAGCACCCCAAATGGGCCCTGGTTCGTGTCCTGGCTGCTCCTCTTCTGATTCAGTTCTCTGCTTATGGCCTGGGAAAGCAGAAGATGGCCCAAGTGCTTGGGCCCCTGCACCCACATGGGAGATCCAGAGGAAACTCCTGGCTCCTGGCTTTGGATCAGCTTAGCTCCAAATGTTGTGGCCATTTGGGGAGTGAACTAGGGGATAGAAAACCTCTCTGTAACAAAACCTCTCTGTGACAAAATACCTTAGGCAGGTTAACTTTATGAAATAAAGGTTTGTTTTGGCTCACAGTTCTGGAGGCTCACAGTCTAAGATTGGGCCGTCCCATCTGTTTGGCCTGTGCTGATCTCCTTGGTGCTGGCAGAGTCCTGAGGTGGTACAGGAAATCACACAGCAAGGAACAGGAAGCAAACATATCTGTGTCTTTTAAACTGTGCAAGACATTAACATAGGCAAAGACTTCTTGGAAAAGAGCCCAGAAGCACAACCAATCAAAATAAAAATAGACAAATGGGATTAAATCAAGCTGAGAAGCTTTTGCACTGCAAAGGAAACACTCAGCAAAATTAAGAGAAAATATGTGTAAACTATGCAAATGATAAAGGATTAATATACAGAATCTATAAAGAGCTCAAGAAACTCAACAACAGCAAAACAAACAATCCAGTTAAAAATTGGCAAAGGACTTGAACAGGCATTTTTCAAAAGAGGAAATTCACATGGCCAACATGAAAAAATGCATGGGATCACTAGCCATCAGGGAAAACAAATCAAAAACACAATGAGGTTTCACCTCACTCAAGTGGGATTGGCTCTCACACAGAAATCAACAAAAAATGCTGGTGAGGATGTGGGGGAAAAGGTGCCTTAATCCACTGTTGGTAGGACTGTGAACAAGTACAGCCATTGTGGAAGACATTATGGAAATACCTTAGAAAGATGAAAATAAACATGCTGTATGACTCAACAATTCCACTCTGGGAATTTACCCAGACCAAAAGAAATCAGCAAACGAAAGAGTTATCTGTACCCCCATGTTCATTGCAGCTCAATTCAGAATAGCTAAGATAGGGCATCAACTAGATATCCATAAACTGATGACTGGATAAAGAAATTATGGTACATACACACTATGGAATATTACTCAGCTATAACAAAGAATAAAATCCTGTTTTTTGTATCAAGATTGATGCAGCTGGATATCATTATACTTAATGAAAGAAGCCAGTCCTAAAAGGACAAATACCATATATTTTCCCATTTTTTTCCTCTGGTAACTAGTAGAGTTCCAAAAATGTAATGTATATGAGTGAAATTGACATTTTGATATTTGATGATTGTTTACAGCCCTTGTCTCTACTGCTGAGGAACAATGTGGTTTTTTTTTTCATCATACGCTTTATTTAATGTAGAATTAATCTTATGAGTTTAAAGTAAGCTGAATTGAGATTGTAAAAAAAAGGAGAGGGAACATGGAGGAAGAAGGAGGAGGAAATGTGGGAGCATGGGTGGGATAGAGACTAAGTTGGGGAGCAATACTGTGTCCCTAAATCTATATATAATAAATACATGAAATTTGTCTACCTTATAAAAACCTTATATAAACATAATAACACTAATAGGATTCAAACAAGGAGGCTCCAGGATCACATCTTAATGCAATATAATTGCTTCCCCAAGGGCCATCTCCAAATACCATAGTTAGAATAAAATTGCATTCTCATAAGATCAAGTACCATTAACAGAATATTTTGGAGACTAAACTCCTGTGTAAGTTGTGGAGACAAAATTTCAATCCATAGTAAACCCAAACTGGAAACAATGCAAATATCCACTATCTGTAGATGGATTTAAAAATGTTGCTTTTATAAAATGGAATATCACATAGCAGAGTTGAGCAAACTTTCCTAGGGTAAAAGAAGTCATAGATAAGAGTAAATAAATGAGTCAATTTGTGTGGTTATATTTCTAGAAAAATTGCCAATCTCTGCCACATGCAAAGCAAACAAATTATTACTTCATGAAAGAAAGTGGAGGGACCTCACAAAAAGAAGGGAGACACAAAATAGTGTATATGGAAGGTGCAGGAAGAGATTGGAACAACCTTGATGGAAGTTTGTGGGATGTTAGTAATATTTTATTGAATGGCTTAGATGGATCCTAGAATGTGTTCACTTTGTGGTCACTCACTGTGCTGTGCAATTTGGTTTGTATACAATCATGTACATACATACATCTCAGCAAACAGTTGTCTTGAATAGTAATTATTTGAAAGCATTGAAAGATGACTCACAGACAAACCAAAGTTTGTTATCTTGCTTTGAACAAAGCAAGGAAAATATATTAGAAAATGCATTTTCATAGTGTACTTTACTTTCTGTATAGGATATTTGGCAAAATTGGGTGGCCATTTGCTGTTCAGAGATGAAATTGAAGTCATGTTTGAGGGTAAGTGCAGAGGTTATCCTGAAGTCTTTCTGCAAAGGTACAAATATATTCACTATTTGTGATTCTGGAGTGCCAGGATGGATGGAGGGTGTTAATGGTGGGTGAATATCAGGGAAATCAATGAAAGGACTGCATTAAGGGGCTTCTTTTTTTTCCCTCTTTCTATTATTTTTACTTTCCCTCCCTGCTTCAGTCTCTATTTTCTCTTTTCATTGAAATATAAATATCATCTGGGAGACCTTGGAAACCACAAAAAGTTGAGGATTCATTCAATCATTCATCCAACAGTCATTGTTCCAGCTTCTCCTTGGGCCATGGGCATGTCTCTCTCTTAGCCACTACTACCTGCTCATGGTCACAATTACAAATAAGTGAGTTAGAAAATAGAGAAGTGGTCAGCAGTATTTCTTTTTTAAAAAATAAACCTCATTTTTAAAAGAATAACAGAACTATTGAACTGGAGATTTCCATACATCTCCTACCTATATATATATGGATAGCCACGCCTATTAACATCACCTCACATGTGTGAGAAAAGGGTAGATAGGCAGAAGATTAGATTCAACTCAGGATTATAATTTCTTAAAACTATGAGAAGAAGATGCCTTGAACTAAAGGTTTTTCTGTGATTACAGTTATTGAACGAGTGCTTCGGGATGAAGACCCTGTGATCAGGGAGTTGGCAGAAAGAACTCGTAGCATTTTCAAGGAAATTGCCCATGGAATGACCTCTTCAACTATTAAACAAAGCTTTAGAAGAGTGATTAAGTTCATCTATGTAAAAAAATTGAAGCCTCTTTACTATTATAATTGGCCCCAAGATGAAGAAGACAGCCCTACAGATATGAAAAATGGCAAGGAAGGCTGTGCAGAAGAGACTGAAGAAGGCATGATTTACAAAGAATTCAACAAAATTTAGGAGCATTACTTTTCTTTCCTTCTTGATTGCTTTAGTCTATTTGTAGATGCTTTCCTGAAGGATGCAAGAATATTCTGTCCCTTCTTAATTCTCTATTCAAATATAGAAATCTGAAAAATCTGGTGTCTCCCTTTTATTGACAGTGAACAGAAGTACTATTGCATCAAACCCACTAAGGCAATGGGAAAAAATAATCTCTCAATGTCTAAAGGGGATTGGTCCCAGCACCCCCAAGGATACCAAAACATGCAGGAACTCAGGTTCTTTATGTAAAATGACACAGTATTTGCACATATCCAATATAGCTTTCAATATACTTGATTTTTGAAATTATATTTATTTGAGAATGAGAGGCAGCGAGCTCCCATCCTCTGGTTCACTCCCCAAATGTCTGCAGCACAATGGATTGGGGTGGTGGTAGAGCAGAACCAGAAAACAGCAATGGAATCTAAAAGTGGTGGGTGGTAGGAACCCAATTACCTGAGCCATGGCTCCTGCTTCCAAGGTCTGCATTGGTGAGAAGCTGGAGTCAGGACCCAGAGCCAGAAATCAAACCAAAGTGGTCCAAAGGGGTACACAGGCATCTTAACCTCTAAGCTAAATGTCCATTCTTCTTCCCATAAAGTATTATATTTTTAAAGATTTATTTATTTATTTGAAAGCAGAGTGACATGGAGGGAGAAACACAGTAAGACAGAAATCTTCCATTCGCTGGCTCACTCCCCAGATGGCTACAACAACTGGTAGCACACCAGGCTGAAGGCAGGAGCTTGGAACTCCATCCAAGTCTTCCATGTAGGTGACAGGGGCTCAAGTATCTGGGCCATCTCTGCTCTCTCAGGCTCATTAACATGGAGCCAGATCAGAAGTAGAGCAACCAGGAATCAAATGAGCATCCATGGGCCGGCGCCGTGCCTCAATAGGCTAATCCTCCACCTAGCGGTGCAGGCACACCAGGTTCTAGTCCCAGTCGGGGTGCCGGATTCTGTCCCGGTTGCCCCTCTTCCAGGCCAGCTCTCTGCTATGGCCCGGGAGTGCAGTGGAGGATGGCCCAAGTGCTTGGGCCCTGCACCCCATGGGAGACCAGGAGAAGCACCTGGCTCCTGGCTTCAGAGCGCGGTGCACCCGCTGCAGCGTGCCAGCCATTGGAGGGTGAACCAACGGCAAAGGAAGACCTTTCTCTCTGTCTCTGTCTCTCTCTCACTGTTCACTCTGCCTGTAAAAAAATTTTAAAAAATTAAAAAAATAAATAAATAAAAAACAGCATCCATATGAGATGATGGTATTGCAGCATAACCCTCTGTGCCATAATGTCAATCCGTCTCAGATTTTAAATAATATTGAGATTATGTATGCTACTTAATACAAGTAAATGCTATGTAGATAATTGCTAAATTATATTGTTTAAGGAACAAGAAAATAAGTTTGTACTTGCTCAATGCATACGTGATTCTTTTTTCAAATATTTTCAATCTGTGATTGGCTTAAGCTATGAATGTGGGAGCCAAGAACATGGAGGATTGATTGTATAAGGAAATTGCCTGATGAGAAGCTCTTGGAACTTGATTCAGATTACAAGCGTCTATTGAGCATCTTCAAAGTGCCAGGCACTGTGCAAAACAGTGGAGAACTTTTGGATGATATAGACAAGGTTCCTGTCCTCAGCGTGGTGACAATTTAGTGACACAGACTGTGGTCACTTATATACTGCCTTGGGAGGAATAAAGGGGAAAGGGAAAGGGACACATACTCAAGCTGAGACACAAGAGAAGATTATGCTATGCTAATTGGCTTGAATTTTTTGAAACAAAGAATTCATAGTATATCTCACTGCTTTCCTGCAAGCAAACACAATGTCCTGGATTATAAATCCTTGTCAATGATCTTGTTTAAGGATGCTTATTTGTCTTTCAGTCCTCCCATCTTAACATCTACCTATCTCTGGATCCCACCTGAGCATAAGCTACTCCAACTTGAGTAAATTTGCAGTTAGACAAAAGCCTTTTTTCCTCTGTTGATTCAAGTGTGATGCCTTTATAAGGTATAGACCTGTATTTCACACAGATTTTCATTATGCTGCTGGATCATCTTTCTGGGTTGGGACAGCCATCCCACCTTCCCTCAGATTCTCCTCCAGCTTTTAGATTAGTTTCATGGATGAAGGACACCAGCTTTTCCTGCAGAACACCCACATCACCAGCATCAGTGTTGGAGCCAGTAAGGGACAGACAGTCATGAGCTTGTGGATTCTATATTGTACTTGCTCTCCTTACATCACACACCTTCCTTATCAACTGCCTGCCCTGTAGATTTTAAGCTCCAGCCTGAAATGTGAAGATAATAGTATTCAGAGACCAACTTGCTCCCACAATTGCACAATGTAAAAAAATATGATTCTGCTTCTGTAACTGAACCCTGAATGATATAGATGGAATGCCATTTGCAGTCCCTCTTTGATCAGGTTGGGTGGGCATTGCTTCTATGTTTTGCTAAGCTTTTATTAGATTATAGCACAATTATTTATTTCCTCTCCTCTGTCCCACAAAACTGAAGTTTCTTGAAAGCATGGTCATGTCTCATATCTGGTTGTGTACTCTGGGACTCAGTGCCTGATACTCAGTGTACACTTAATGAATACTTGCCCAAAGGAATGAAGTCTTAATAGAACGTAGCACCCTAATGCTTCAATAACAATTTTTACAACTGTAGGAGTTCTACTTAGTAATGAAAATTATGAAACAATGGTGTATTTTAAGTTGTTAATCCATATTATTTTATGTCACTTAGATGTCTCAGAGATTCCCTTACAAAATTGGGTCAAGTTTCTTTACCCATTTCCTAATTTAACAGGATACCTAAAGAGGTAGGCTGAATAATGACTTCCTGCAAAGATATCCAATCAATTCCTAATGCCCAGAATATGCAAATATGTTGCTTTTCATAGAAAAAAGAACTTGCAAATATCATTAAGCATCTTGAAATAGGAAGAATATCCTGGGTTATCCAAGTGGGCCCAGAATATCACAAGGATCTTTGTAAGAGTAAAGTGGGAGTTCAGAGAAGAAAGATATGTTTAACAATGGAGGTTGGGACCATGAGCCAAGGGATGCAACTCTGGAACTGAAAAAGGACAAAGAATTGGCTTCTCTCCTAGAGTTTCTACAAAGAGCCACGTCCTGTCAACACTTTGACTTCAGACCAATGAAACCCATTTTAGCTGTTTGACATCTAGAACTATAAGACAGCAAATTAGTGTTGCTTTAAGGTTCCAAATTTGTAGTAATTTGTTAGAGCAGCAAAAGGAATTTAATATTGCATTTCTTTAAAATAAAGTGAAATGAATCAAATCATACCCATCAAACAGTCATACAGCCATAAAATTATAAAATGAACCTTACACAAACTTAGAGATTACTGTAAAAGATACGATATTTATATCTGATTTGTTTTTCAAAATGCTTTAGGCCTCCCCACTACCAGGGATTTCTCCCTTACTACCAACCTGAAGAGTAACCTCATTCATCTCCTGGTTTTGTCTTTTCTTAATTCCTTCAATCACATCTTGCCTTCACTCCAATTTGCTTCATTTCCTCAGGATCTCAGTTGTTTTCACTTTATTTGGAAAGGTCCTTAACTCCCCCCAGATTGCAATTCCAAACTGGGCATGTAGATCTTCCATGTTCTCTAAAGACTGAAAGGCATCCCTCTAATACATTCCATCTTCTTTAGGAGACAGTTGTGGTGATGAACAGCAGCTTCCCCCTTATCACATGCCTATGTTACTCCCACTTGTTAAAATTATCGTAGACCTTACAGGTTTCCCAATTTTTGGTAGGGTTGAGATAAAATCAGTTAACATGGCTGTTGAGGGCCTGTGGGTTCTGGCCCAGAATCATGTGAAATCTGATGAGATGAACATCGCCCTGCTAAGCCTTGCTCCAGAGACACTGACCTCAACTCCACACTCCACCCTACATGATAAAGGCTACACTCAGGCTTTGTGTATGTCTGAAACACCCTTGCTTCCCTCTGAGCCAGTCAGTTCCTACCATACCTTAACAATTCAGATCAAAAGTTACATTCACCTGGGAGTCTCTTGGATCCTTATATACCTATGGAGCACTTACCACAATATTTAGGAAGAAAAACTACAAAGCAAATTAATAGGAAAATATGCATTTTAGATTGTTTCCTCTAATGTAATCCCATTGCTGAAGCATCAGCTCCATAAGGTTATGAATTGTGTTTGGTTAACTCATCTGTACATCCACAGGGTCATTGCAATGTTTAGTGCACAATTTAACTCATGGGTGAATGATTAAGTGAATAAACACAACACCAGATTTTCTGTTACTAAGTGGATAGATATGTTGAATGTAAATGGCCTAAACTCTCCAGTTAAAAGATGCAGACTGGCTGAATGGATTAAAAAGACAAGATCTATCTATTTTCTGCCTATAAGAAACACATCTCACCACAAAAGATACACATAAACTGAAAGTGAAAGGATGGAAAAAGATATCCCAAACTGATGGCAAGCAAAAAAGTGTAGGTTTAGACATCCTAATATCAGACAAAATAAACTTTAACTCAAAAACCATTAAAAGAGACAGAGAAGGGCACTGTGTAATGATTACACGATCAATTCAACAGGAAGATGTGACTATAATAAACATATATGCACCCAATTACAGGATGCCTGCCTATTTAAAAGAATTGTTAATGGATCTAAAGGGAAACACAGCCTTCAATACAATAGCAATGGGGGACTTTAACATCCCACTTTCATCAATAGATAAATCAACCAGACAGAAAACCAAAAAACAAACAGAGCTAATGAAAACTATAGACCAAGTGGACCTAACCAATATCTACAGAACTTTTCACCCCACAGTGGCAGAATACACATTCTTCTCATCAGTTCTTGGAACTTTTCTCTAAGATAGACCATATACTTAGCCATAAAGCAAGTCTCATCAAATTTTTAAAAATTTTTAAAAAATCATACCATGATCTTCTCTGATCACAATGGATTGAAGATGGAAATCCACAACTCAAGACTCTGTAGAGCATATACAAACACATGGAGACTGAACAGCATATTCCTGAATGAGGAGTGAGTCATGGAAAACATCGAAAGAGAAATAAAAATAATTCCTGGAGACAAATAAAATGACAAAACATCATATCAAAACTTTATGGGATATAGCAAAAGCAGTGTTAAGAGAAACTTTACAGCAACTGGTGCTTATATCAAGAAACTGAAAGTCACCAAATAAATGAGCTATCAATGCATCTCGAGCTCCTAGAAAACCAACAACAACAAACCAAACCCAAATTAGTAGAAACAAAGAAATAATTAAAATTAGAGAAATAAAGAAAATTGAAACAAAAATGCAAAAGCTCAATGAAATGAGTAACTGATTTTTTGAAAAACTAAACAAAATTGACATAACATTGGCCCAACTAACCAAAAAAAAAAAAAAAGAGGGAGAAGATCCAAATCAATAAAATCAGAGATGAAAAAGGAAATGTAACAACAGACATACAGAAATAAAAAGAATCATCAGGAATTACTAAAAAGATCTGATGCCAACAAATTAGGAAACCTAGAAAAAAATGAATAGATTCCTGGGCACATACAATCTACCAAAAGGTAGAGACTGTTAATTGTTCTCCACATGAGTTCCTGGCCACACAATCTTTGGCCACTCAATATGGTCAAAACATTGACCACCAGTCAATGTTCTCTCTGATGAATGGTAAGCAGAAGGAAAGTGTACAAATTTAGCATCCCATGCTTGAAAGGATAACCCATGTCCAAGATATTTCTATCCTTTCCCACAGGCTGGGATTGAGACAGAGAGACTCAGCTTCAGCCTTGTAGACAATAAAATGCCCATTGTGGGGGGGAAGGACCAGTGTGATGATGTAGCAGGTAAAGCCACCTCCTGTAGTGCCAGCATCACATATGAATGCCAGTTCGAGGCCCAGTTTCTCCATTTCCAGTCTAGCTCTCTGTTATGGCCTGGGAATGCCGTAGATGATGACCCAAGTCATTGGACCCCTGCACTACGTGGGAGACCTAGAAGAAGCTCCTGGCTCCCATCTCTGGCCATTGCAGCCATTTGGGGAGTGAACCAGTAGATGAAAGACCTCTCTTTCTCTCTCTCTCTGCCTCTGCCTCTGCTTCCCTGTAACTCTGCCTTTCAAATAAATAAATAAATGTATTTTTAAAAAAATGCTCATTGGGAAGGTAAGAGCCCTCCTATTCCACCAGCAGCTTGGGAAGCTGGGGTGCTTTACACAGCAAGCACGAACCATCATGGGCTTCTATATGAGCAAGAATAAATGATTATTCTGAACCTTTGCATTTAGGGATCTCTATTGCAGTGATATATAGTCCTCGCCTTAATCAGTACGGCTCCTATCTAAAGATTCATCTCTCTAAAACCTGAAAACACATTACTAAACTTTATCCTGTGCCATAAAAAGCTCTCTCTTAAAAGTGCAAACACTGGCCGGCGCCGCGGCTCACTAGGCTAATCCTCCGCCTCGCGGCGCCGGCACACCGGGTTCTAGTCCCAGTTGGGGTGCTGGATTCTGTCCCGGTTGCCCCTCTTCCAGGCCAGCTCTCTGCTGTGGCCAGGGAGTGCAGTGGAGGATGGCCCAAGTGCTTGGGCCCTGCACCCCATGGGAGACCAGGAGAAGCACCTGGCTCCTGCCATCGGATCAGCGCGGTGCACCGGCCGCTGTGTGCCGGCCACGGCAGCCATTGGAGGGTGAGCCAATGGCAAAGGAAGACCTTTCTCTCTGTCTCTCTCTCTCACTGTCCACTCTGCCTGTCAAAAAAAAAAAAGTGCAAACACTATCACAGGAAGGATTAGCATAACATGGTACTATACATCAGTTGTGACTTGAAATGAATGAGCTCCTAATGATCGTTTCTGGAAGAGAATGAAGAACATCACACAAGCGTTCTTCCAGGCCAACAGAATGTACACCTTTCGCAGGGAAGATAGTTTGCACATGCACTTACTGTTTTCAGCTTCAATCCTGTGAATTCTAGCCGGCAGGCATGCTCCTTAGTCACTTGCAGCTTCTTGGAGTCTAGCCTGCTACTCAAGAGCAAAACTCTTCCATTGCACTGGCAAGAGTAAAGTTATATTCAGACACAATTTTTTGTGTGTAATGATGTAAAATAGAAGATTGTATAGCAACTTTTATTATTATAATTATTTTAATAACAGAATTGTGGCAGGGTTTGGCTAGAGCTTCAGCAATTCCTTTTCACTTTCTGGTAGGTAGGAAGAGAGTATTTCCCAGTCTGCCTGATACTGACATTGAATAAGTGACTGTGGGCAATTAGCATGAGTGAGAGTGATGATGAGTACCATTTCTGTGCCTGAGTTTAAGAACTCAGTATTCTTACTAGTACCCTTCTGCATCAGATGTCATCTGTAAAGATGATGGCATCACCAAGATTAAACATGCTTGATCCTTGAGTAATTACCTGGAGGATGACTTTCCATCCAAGGTGCCCAATTCACATCATACTATTATATGAGGACCAGAGATAATGTTCTACACACCTGGTAAGAGTACTACCGGCCATAGTACCATAGTTTTTAGCCATACAGAGTTTTGAAAGCCAACTGTTTTTTCTACTTCAAGCAAAAGGCATTACAAGTAGAGAAGAAAAAACAGGGTTACTATCAGGACAAGCAGAAATTATTTTGATTATGATCATCATTACACAATGTAGATGTGTATTAAATCATGATGTACATCTTGAAAAAATCCTTATCAATTAAATATTTTAAAATTAAAAATGAGATTTTTAAGGGCCCTCCATATCCGGAGCTCTTATGGGATAGATCAGTTAACATCTAATACTTAAGGTGGACATTAATATGAAAAAGAAGAAGAAAGTCTCTATTAAAGATGAAATTAAAGGTAAAGTCATTTGCCATTTTTTCTTCACAACAAGAGCCATCTTAACAGCCACCAAGGAAGTCAGCAGGTAAATGAGAGGCACTTTCAAGTGTGTGAAGTATGCCTTACAAGATCTTTGGCTGTGGTTTCTTAAGTGTATAAATGACTAGAAGCAAATAAACAACAAGTATTCTGAATGTTGATGGAATAAATTGGTCAAAGAAATCCAGACCATGACTTGCAAGTTTGCAATTGATAACATAATTTTGGTGAGCCCAAAGTCACACCAAAAGAAGGAGGTTTTTAAAGCTGGGCAAAATCCTAGAAGTGCACCCATCACGATCTCTACCTCAGGGAGAAACGATGCAGGTCCACGGAGGACAATGAGAAAAGCTGGTTCTCTCAGAAGGTAGAAACCAGAGTAAACCAAATTGCCCAACCAAGCAGCTCACTCCAGTGCCAGGGACCAGATTCCTTGCTGTATCTGTGTGGCAGGATTTGACTGTCTTTCTGGATCAGTGAACACATGTTCCCCCTTTCTCCTCCTGATGGTAGCTTTTTTTTTCTTTTTTTTTTTTAAAAAAAAGATTAATTAATTTGAAAGGCAGACTTACTGAAAGAGAGATAAAGAGAGATCTTCCATCTACTGGTTCACTCCCCAAATGGCAACAACAGCTAGAGCTGGGCCAGGATTCAGGAGCTTCTTACAGGTCTCCCACATGGGTGCAGGAGTCCAAGAACAGGGGCCCCAGCACTTAGGCCATCTTCTGCTGCTTTCCCAAGCACATTGGCAGGGAGCTGGATCGGAAGGAAATTATCTTGGACTTCAACCAGCACCCATATGGGATACCAGCATTGCAGGCTATGGTTTTACCCACTGCACCACACCACCAGTCACTGATGGTAGCTTTCAATGTATTTATCTTCTTTCTGCTCCACTATTATATATTGAACGGGCTGGAGGCAGAGAACATCGTTTATTTCTGCCTGTAGAGTAATCACACTGTCATAGAGAGTTGTCCTGTTTTGATTCTGAGGAGTAGCAGACAAAAGAATCCGATCCCCCATCAAAACATTAAAGCCACAATTAGCCCTGCATCCCCAAGACATGGAATCTTATTACAAGAGAAAAATGACACTCTTTTTTCAAGTTAGTGACTTTCATTTCTGTTTCTTTCAGCCTATATAATTCTTCACTATAAAATATGGTGTACTGCTGGTTTTCTGCACTCAAAGCCAAGTCCTTTACTCTTCTATGCATGTAATACCATGTTTTATTTGCTTAATCTTGAGTCACCTTGGTATTAAATACCACAATGAAAAGAAAACATTCTTCCAATTAAAACTATAAGATGGCATTGACCATATGTCCACTTTTCAGAGAATGAAAAATGAGATTCAATAAAATATGCTGAGTAGAATTAGAGTTTGATCAATTTGGAGGGCAATGGAGGATAGCTCAAGTGCTTGGGCCCCTGCACCCCCATGGGAGACCAGGAAGAAGCACCTGGCCCCTGGCTTCGGATCAGCACAGCGTGCCGGCCGTAGCGGCCATTTGGGGGGTGAACCAACGGAAGAAAGACCTTTCTCTCTGTCTCTCTCTCGCACTGTCTAAACTCTACCTGTCAAATAAAAAAAATAAAATATTTATTGGTATATAGAGAATATTTTGGAAATGTGCACACACAAAAAAAATTCATGTTGACACCCCTGGGGAGTCAAAATGAAGGATATAGAGAGGGAAGACAGATCTTAACTTTTTTAATTTTTTAAAACTTTATGCCAGAATTTGAACACAATTCGGGTGAGCATTAAACTTTATCCACCACAGTAATTCAAGTCCTAGAACTAGGCTTGTCACACAGCGAACAATCAGACATGTTGATCAAATGAATGATTTTTACAAGTCACTGTCATTGGAAATGAGGTACATTTCTTTTTCACCTCCTTAGACTAAGAGGAGACTTCAAAAATTTCATTGAAACTGAAATTTAAAAATTCAGTGCACATTTTTTTCAAAATCAATGCATACTTTTTTCATAATATGTATGCTCCATTAACTTATTGAAGACCTCTTAATGCAAGGATTCAAAAAGGTTTTGCACTACAATAAACATATTTTAATTCCATTTTCCAACAACATTTTGAAGTTTGTCATATATTTTTATAGCTAAGGTAAACATACTAGTTAACTTTTATTGAGCTGTTCCTAAGAGTTAAGCACTTTATATCTATCATTTGATTCACAGAATGACCTTCTGAAGGTAAACAAAGTTTTATTCACTTTTTATATCTAAGGAAACCAAAGCACAGAGACAGTAACTTTCCAGGACACATAACTAGTAAGTAGAAGTTCAAGGGTTCCAGAAAACCCAGACTTTTTTACTCTAATCCCACCCAACTCTTGATTGTTAACTTCTGCTTCTAAGTCCTCTGAAAGCTTATGATACAAGTTAATCATACCTTGTGATTATAGTATACTAACTTATATGAAGATAATGACTATAGAAAATCTTCTACATATGTTACTTTCACAAAAATTTAATCTGTAGTAGAAGGGATATATCCCTATTTTAGAAAAGAAAAATCCTGGGGCGAGTGCTGTGGCCTACTAGGCTAAGGCCCTGCCTGCAGGGCCAGCAACCCATTTGGGCCCCAGTTCAAGTGCTAGCTGCTCCACTTCTGATCCAGCTCCCTGCTAATGGCCTGGGAAAGCAGTGGAAGATCACCCAAGACCTTGGGTCCCTGCACCCACAAGGGTAACCGGGAAGAAACTCCTGGATCCTGGCTTTGGATTGGCCCAGCTCCAGCCATTGAAGCAATTTGGGGAGTGATCCAGCTCATGAAAGACCTCTGTCTCTCCCACTCTCTATCTGTAATTCTGCCTCTCAAATAAAATAAATAAATCTTTAAAAAAAGAACGACAAGAAAGCATCTTTAGGTTTAGCACCTTCCTTAACCAACAGATGATCACAGACTGAGCCAGTCGTAGGGATATGGAGAAGTGGTAGCCCCATGGGCATCAGAAGGATGCCTGGTTCTTTTCCAAAATCAAGTCTAAGTACACTCTTAAAATTCTTTCACTTGTCATCACATTAATAAGAATCAAGTACTTTTTGCCAGGAAGCGGTGGAGATAAAAGCTTATGTAAAATAGGCACAATCCCCTTGCTAGTTAGTGTCTACTGGAGAGGCAATGGTGAACAAAGAAGAATACAAATAAGTGTACCATCATAAGTAAGTAAATTTGTTACATATGTTATGAAAGGAATTACAGGATGCCCTGAGATCATGTCTTAAGGGACAAAATATAAAATGGGGATTTGAAGAGCTTCTTGAAAGTGAGACGTAGGCATTATACTGAAACATCAGTGGAGTAGTTGGGGAAGATATAGTTCAGACAGAGGGGAGAGGAGTGAAGGGATGGGGACAGGGAGGAGTTGGCTTGTTCAGAAAATAAATATCCCAAAGTTGATGGGATACATGAGGAGGAGTGGCACATGGTGAAAATAGAGTTGTTCATAAGATGTAGACTGTACCGAGAATTTTGTGTTTTATTTCAAGAGTTAATGAAGGCCGAGTGCCACGGCTCAATAGGCTAATCCTGCGCCTGCAGCGCCGGCACCCTGGATTCTGTCCCAGTCCAGCTCTCTGCTGTGGCCCGGGAGTACAGTGGAGGATGGCCCAAGTCCTTGGGCCCTGCACCTGCATGGGAGACCAGGAGAAGCACCTGGCTCCTGGCTTCGGATCAGCGCGGTACACCGGCCGCAGCACGCCGGGTGCAGCGGCCACTGGGGGGTGAACCAACGGAAAAAAGGAAGACCTTTCTCTCTGTCTCTCTCTTTCACTGTCCACTCTGCATGTCAAAAAAAAAAAAAAAGTTAATGAAGAGTTTTAGGAAGGAAGATGACCGCCAATTTGAGCACATTTGGCTGCTTTGTCAAGAAAGAATTGGAGGAGAGTAAGCATGGAAACAAATTAGTTGTGCTATTGTAGTAGGCCCAGAAACAAGTAAAGGCAATGATCTCTACATTTAATCACCCTAAGCCAGGATGCGTAATGTAAACTGAGCTCCAATCATTTTTAAAAAATATTTTTACTTATAATTGACACCTAGGAATCATACACATTTATAGGATATAGTGTGATATTTCAATGTACATATTCAATATGTAATAATGAAGTCAGAGCAATTGGGGTATCTGTCAGCTTAGACATATAATATTTTGTGTTGGAAATATTCAAAATATGTTCTACCAGCTATTTTGAAATACATAATGAATGTTTTTAACCATAGTTATCCTACATTTTATCTTCCATGTATAATGGAGAACATGCAGCAATTGTCTTTCTGTGCCTGATTTATTTCATTTAACCAAATGTTCTTTAGTTCCATCCATTTGCCACAAGTGACATACAACTATTGGGAGAAAGCAAATCACTGTGTAGCATCCAAAAGAAGATATGTATGAATCCACAAAATAATACAGAAACTTCTACTCTTGAGCATTAAAGTAAAATATGGAACATAAATTTTGAATAATTTGATGAAATATAATCTGAAAAGATTCCTCATCTTTATTCACTCATTCATTCAATTAAATATATTTTGGATGTCTCTAGGTAATGGCAATTTCAACTAACTCTTTTTTTATTCCAAAAAGTATTTTTTTCTATGCAGAAATATACAGTTTTACAGTTACAAACTTCATACATTTTACAATTACAACTTTAGGAACAGAGTGACTCTTTCCACCGTGCCTGCCCTCCCACTCCCATCTCCTTTATTCCTTGATCTCTTATTCCCACCATTATTTTTTACTAAGATCTATTGCAATTAACTTTATACACCTATGATTAACTAGAATCCCTAGGGACCACTGATGTCAGATTCTATCTTATTTACTTACAAAGTAAGTTTCCTCAGGTATTTTATGATAATAATAAAAATGACTAATTAGGTCTGTAATAGAATTACCTTTTGATGAAAGTATTGAGGAAATACAAACTAATAATAATGGTAATGCACAGGAGGTCAAAGGTCCAGTTTTGACTCAACCGTCAAGAAACTGATTTGAGAGCAGGTTTGTGGATCCCCCGCAGGGTTTGAGGAAAAATTAAGCCAGGTGGGGCACTTTGAAGTTTCTGTTGGATCAATAAAAACTGACTGTACTTGTATTTAATATAAACCACAGTACTACTCAACTGTTCTTCATTTGGGTAGCAAGTGTATTTCCCCACAGTTACCTGTGGACACATCAGGTAATGTAAGATTGAAGAACTGGTTCTAGAGTCTGCTGGCGGTATAACAACTGCAGACCACTTTGCTTGGAGTCTTAGTTTCCTCTACTGCAAAATAATGGTGATGATACCTGCCTTACAGAGTTGCCCTGGGGATCAGTGTGGTAAATGTGACATTACCTGATACTCAGCAGGCATTCACTGTAAAGCAACATCTTTTAAGTCTCTATGTGCCAGGTAGCATTTAAGTCATATATATGCCTACCTCCAATCTTCACTATCATCCTGCAAGATAGATGTTATTTTTCCATCTTTTATAAGCAAGAAAGTTTTGCCTTAGTGGAAGTTAAATGGATTTACACGTCATATGACAAATGTTAAATCTCAGCACATTTGGCAGTTATTTTACATTAACAGGCTGCAAAGTGGTCTGCAGTGGTTTATATTAAATACAAGCACAGTCAGTTTTTATTGATCCAACAGAAACTTCAAAGTGCCCCACCTGGCTTAATTTTTCCTCAAACCCTGCGGGGGATCCACAAACCTGCTCTCAAATCAGTTTCTTGACGGTTGAGTCAAAACTGGACCTTTGACCTCCTGTGCATTACCATTATTATTAGTTTGTATTTCCTCAATACTTTCATCAAAAGGTAATTCTATTACAGACCTAATTAGTCATTTTTATTATTATCATAAAATACCCGAGGAAACCTACTTTGTAAGCAAATGAGATCTGTTTAGCTCACGGTTTGGAAGGCTGAAATCCCGAACAGCTTGACACAAGTTTTGTGTAGGGGCTTCTTTGGGTGCATCACTGCATGGGGATGGCTCTCTTGGTGACAAGATCCCAAAACGACCCAGGGCATCACAGGGCAGCGAGAGGGTGTGTGCCACGGTGTGGGTGTTCTCTCTCCCTCTCCTCTTAGGGGCCTCAGGACTCAACAGGGGCTCCTAACAACCCTATCTAATTCAACCCCATTCCAAAGTCCCCACCTCTCAACATATAGTCAAATTAAATTTTTACTCTTTTAATATTATATATGCAAATATAATATGCATATACTTACCCCCTCACTGGAGTTTGGGAGCAGAGCAAGTCATTTTAATACTACAGTAAACACCAAATTTTATAGGCTTCATTTGTAACTGTTTATATGTAAGGAAGCAGCACTTTCTGGAATTAAAATGCACTAATAATTTTGTCAATTTACTCCCATCCTTCCCTAAAAAAATCGACTCCCAGGTATTGATGAGGGAAAAGACAGCACACTTTAGGACGGTTTTAAGTTCGCAGTGGTATTTGTTGAGTGTCTAGTTGTTCCAAGCACTATTCTTAGTACTGAGGATATAGTAGGCAATAAAATCATGAAGAATTATTTTTTTAAAAATTTGTTTATTCACTTGAAAGTCAGATTTAGAGAGGGAGAGAGAGGAAGAGAAGATCTTTCACCAGCTGGTTCATTGCCCAGATGGCCCCAATGGCCGGGGATCGGCCGGGTAGAAACCAGGAGTCAGCTGCTTTCCTCAGGGCATTGGCAGGGAGATGGATCAGAAGTGGAGCAGCTAGGACATGGACTGGCGCCCATATGCAATGTCAGTGTTGCAAGTGACAGCTTTACCCACTATGCCATGGCATCAAAGGGAATTCTTATATTAATGGGGCTTTTCATAGAAGGTAGAGAGATAAGATAGTAAATGTAAATAAATGATAGATAATGTTGGTTGATGGAAAGTGCCATGAGGAAACATAAACTGGAGGAGGAAGGTAGGAACTAAGAGCAATAAGAGTGAGCAGTTCCATGCAGTCCCCTTTGCTCTACATGTGCCTGGGCTATGCAACCAGAAAAGGACATCTGAGGCTGCATGTATCTCGGTAAGGCTGCTTTCCTTTTCTGCACCACCAACAGCTCATAAGTAAGAGAGTTGCTCTTCTGGGAGCTGGGAGCTTAGGCTGCCAGTTGTTAAGTGTTGCATGGATGGAAGACCTGAGCCTATTTACTTTGAGAAGTGCAGTGACTCCAGGGGACAGGAAGTCTCAGGTAGAAGCTTCTACATGGGACAGGACTTTCTTGGTATTGGTAAGATTGTCTATCTTAGGGGATCCAGATCATATGGCAAGTATATTAAAAACAGGAGGCCCTGAATGGCTCATTCTTTCTAGAGTCACCCCGATGTTGATCAAACCCACCATTCTGTGTGCCGGGCTCTGTGTTATTCCTGGGAATGCCCCACCCATATAATTTCACCTCCTCATGAAACTGAATCAATAAGGGTGTAAAAGTCATGGGGAGATAATATTTCGTAGGGCAGATAAATCAGATCATGCTTCAAACAATGTTCACTTAATAGGTCTAAAATTATACACCTCAGGCTTCAGAGATTTTATTTTATGGCTTGAAATAAAAAGTTATTTTCACATTTGTTATCTCATGTGACAACTTTTGCTATGAAATATTTACAGAGTAAAGTATAAACTGATAGCTCAATTTAAACCAACACTGTTAAACTTGAGTGCCTTGTAACCCTGTCACGCCGACTTTAACAATGCACCTGCACATCGTGGGCTTTCCTCACTGTGTCTAGGAACTTTCACCTTCTTATCATCCCTCCCTCCCTTCCCACAACCACACCCTGGACACTGTCCAGTTACTGCTGAGTTACCCCACTACTGGAATCTGAGACCCAAGAAACCCTGCTTAAACAAAATAAATTGATTTTATTCTAATTCTGATTCTGAGATCAATTTGTCAGCAGGGTTGACCTATTCCAAGGCCTCTCTCCTGGGATTATAGATAGCCATCTTCTCTCTGTGTCCTCACATGGACTCTGCTTTGTGTGTCTGCATCCTAATCTCCTTTAGCTGTTTTCTAAAAAAATTATTTGTGTATTTAATTGATTTAAGAGGTAGAAAAACAGAGACAGACACACAGGCAGGGAAAGAGAGTATACCCATTCCCTGGTCCACTCCCCAAATGCCTGGGATCCAGGAACTCAATCTCAATGTCCTACATGTGTGGCAGAGACCTAACTGTTGGAGTCATCATCTGCATCCTCCTTGGATGAGTATAAGCAGGGAGGTGGAATTGGGAAAGGAGCCAGTACTAGAACCCAGATCCTCTCGACACACATCTTAAACACTTCATCAAAATGCACTCTCTATCTCTTTTCTTTAATGTTGCTTTTATTTCACTTATTTTCATCTACTTCAAAAGCAGAGAGAGAAAGAGAGACAGAGAGAGACAGATAACCATCCACTAGTTCACTCCCCAAATTCCCACAACAGCTGGGATTGGGCCAGACCTAAGCCAGGGTGGCAGGGGCCCAAGCACTTTAGCCATCACTTACTGCCTGTCCGGATTAGCAAGAATACTGTGTGTCATAAGAGGAGCAGATTGTACTGAAACTTGCATTCCAACGTGGCTTGCCTGTGTCGCAAGCAGTGGCTTAACCAGGACATCAGACATGCCAGATTAGGGTCTCTGCCAGTGATCTCATTTAACCTTAATTACCTCTTTAACAAACTCATCTCTAACTATAATCTATGGTCCTGGGGGTGACAACTTTAACATAGGAATTGGACAGGGAGACCACAATGCAGCCCATAACACCTTCCTTCTTTCCATTCCTCATCTTTCACTTTTCTGAAACATTCAAACCCTTATGCCCTTCTATCATATTTCCGTTACCTTGTTTGCATGGTTTCAAACCCTTGTATTTCATTTTAACTTCCACTTAAGACAAAATTCTCAATTTCACCATCCCTGTTTCATTTAACCCCTATAAGGAAACTGAAACCATGGTTCATTAAACTTTTGCCTACCCCGTCTCTGAAATAGATGCTACTAGATTGCCATTGCTCATGGAGAAACATGATGAAAGCACAGAGAGTGGGGTTACTACACAGGAGGAAGTCATATTCTAATAAAAAGTTGTACCCCTCAACCCAACTAGATTGACCTTGATAGCCCAGCAAGCCACAGAGCTACTTCCTACCTTTAACACTCTCCTAGATCTACTATTTTAGCACCTTCCCACCAATTCTTCAAAGATTAATATGATTCCTACAGTATACAAAAAATATAAACCATCGTCTGGGAACTTCCTCAACCCCATACTTCCAGTCCACCAGCAACTGGGCTCTAAATCCTTTCTTACATCCTAATATATAACATTCATGCATTCAAATTCTGTTGGGGAAGAGAGTGACACAGGGGGCAGGATGCAGAGAGAAAGGGAAAGTTAGCAAGAAAATTCTAACCTGAAATCAAGTATAAAAACAAAACATAAAAAACAGAATATTGTGCTCATGTTTTAATTCAAAGACTTTACCTTTGTTATATAAAACTTTAATATAAAATAATATCTCATCAAACTCCATTAAAATACATAGGTTTCTTCTTTCTTAAGAGGATATCAGTTTTTTTAAAAGTTAACAAGACAGATTAAAAAACTGAATCTGATATCAGGGAAATAAGCAGTGGGGTGTGTGTATGGAATATGTAATTTGTACTTGAAACAGATGTATACTAGGTGACTGCCACAGAAGAATCATTTGTCCTTCCATGGTCTTAGCCTATTAGGTTTTAATTGTTTAGGGCTTTACTGGGGATTCAAGGTGTTCCTGGTGCATTCTTCAAGGCTTTTTTTTTTCTTTTTCATTGTTTCTTCATTCCCTGCATTTTGTTAAAGTTATAAAAAAATCTTTGATTCTTAAATTCAACAGCTCTTTGTGTTCAGTTTTTTCAATTGTGATCACATATGAGCCACTTTTTATCTCCAGTACAGCCAGCAGTTCATAGACATAGACATGAAATAATTGTACTCAATTATTATTTCAAAGTTTAAAAATATTAAAAAAGAAGTTTAGCAGCAAACTTGGAGTTTTTTGATCATATATGTGGTGCTTTATCAATTTGTTATATATATTAATACTGAAAAATGTAACTTCTCAATAAAAAAATTCACTGCTACACATTCATTGTGCACTATTGCAGTTCTATATATCACTAACATATGTAAAATCTGGCATTGTTTTCTAATCTCAGTTTCTATATCCTTCATGTGATCAAATTTTTTTTTATTTTTTATTCCAAAAATTCTTTCCCTTAATTTCCCTTCAACACATACACTATGTTTATTTTCAAGGCTACAATCTGGTCAAAGAACATAGAGATCCAAGAAGAAATATCTCAAATACCCTTTCATTCCTTGCTTGTTATAGAGATCCCAGAACCCCAAGCAGATTCCTCAGGCTAATAACCAGTATGTTGCCCTAGTGTCTTTTTGTTTTGAAAACACCTTCATCTTTCAGTTCACTCTCATATTGACAGTATGCAGTACATTGTAATGTGGAAGCAACCTCAAATCTAGAAATTCTAAGTGACTTGTCCATGATCAAGTGAATGACTAAAAGGGAGAGTTAAGACTTTTAACTCAAACTCCAGGGTTCAGTCTACTAAATCATTATGTCTTCAGTTTGAAATTTATGATCATTGCTGTTTTTCATTGCCATGATGTCTTATTTGAGATACTGCTAAATAATAGAGAGTAGCACAGTCCTGGACTCTCAACTTCCAATGGAAAATCTGTATAATGTCTATCATTTATTCTTACAGCCAGAAGCTCAACAATTATGGGTTGGAAAGAGGTTTTTCTCTGGTATTCTAGAGTAATACTCACATAGCAGAGAATCAAAGTACTTACTAGGTACCTACAACTCTACTTTCAGTGTTTGTTTGTAATCAGCCAGAACTGCATTAGAACCAATGACCTGGTACTAGAGCAGGCCAGAAAGTAGAAAATGTACCCACCAAGCTTTGTGTGTGTGTGTGTGTGTCTGTCTGATGTTTTCAGTTTTCTGATCTCTCATCTCCCAGAAATTCACACAAACTGACATTTTATTGTTTCCCAAAGGAGTTTGATAACAAGGAGAAAGCCTGCATTTATATTTTCTGACTATTAATTCTTCTGAGAGATGATAGCCCATCATTATACTCCCATTCCTGAAGATTATCCCATTACATTCACAGAAGTTATGTCATGAAGTATTTCTACAACGTTGGACTACCAATATAGATTCAACTGAAAGTAGGGCAAAGGAAGAGCCTATCATTAATAAAATGATGACACATATAATATACTAGACTAGAAATGTTTCTTTATACAGTGAAGTTATTATATCAGTTTCACCTATAGCAATCAAAGCACCATAGATTTAGTACTTAGTCCACAGTTCTTCTACATGGAGGAAAAGAGGAGTGGGTTTCCTTCAGGCTGTCTGTTTTGTTGTTTTCTTTTTATAAGAAAGGCAGGCTGCCGCATGCAGTGCCTCATTTGGGTATGTCTGGAGTCTTGAAAGCTTGAATACCCTACGTTCTCCTACAAATGGGTGTTGAGTGCTTGTTTGGAGGTTCTAGTAGGAGAGCACATTTTCTCTTATATCCTGACTGCACAGCTTTAGGAAGGACAAACATGAAGTGGTGAGACAGGAAGGGAACACGCATCTGGCCAACCAGAACAGCCAAGTCAACCCTTATGATCAGTGAAAAACAGATGTCACAGCTAGAGCACCTTCACACCCAGACTAACTCTGAAAGTGAGGGTGAAAAAGAATGAGTACGGCAGGCTCAGGCTCTTTACCCCAAATGCTAGTGGTACTTCCCCTCATATCTCACCTCCTCTGGAGTTATATAGAAGGGTCAGACTCAGCTGCTTTCCCACAGTTTATTTTTGGTAGCTACTCTTACCTTCAGTACAATGTCACTGACTGCCATCAGTGTAATATAAAACAAGGTAGTGGCAACTGTGTGTATATGATGCATTCTAATGATAGAAAAAGTTTTTTGAGGCCATGGCTATACCTTTTTGTGAAGGGGAACTTCTATGGATTGAATGCATATGTTTCTCCAATATTCATATTTGGGACCCTTGTGGAAGTGATTAGTGCCCATATAAAATGGCTTCATGGAGTGAATTCACATCTTTCCCCCTCTGTCCCTCCTCCCATGTGAAGACATAGCATTCATCCTCTCCAAGAGATACAGCAATAGTGTGTCATCTTGATCTTGGACTGACTTAGCTTCCAGAAATATGAGAAATTAATCCCTATTATGTATAAATTGCTCATTATTTGGTATTTTGTTATAAAATGTCTTCTAAGCCATATTGGAAAAAACTTAAGAATCCTGGTTATACAATTAAGACATTATGAAAACTTAGATGAAGAGTCAGCATATCTTGGAATTCAAATTACTTTCTCTTTTAATTTCAACAAACAGGCTACTCATAAAGCTTCCCATAGTGAATAATGATCTCTTCAATACTATTCTCTTTGAGCATGAAAATATGAAGTTAAATTTAAAGGCATTTACAGAAATAGCAACACCTTTTGAAGATGGCACCAGGAAGCAAAATTTTGGTACTGATACCTTAGCTATTGGTTGATCCTTTTCTTTTAAAAATTCACATCAACAATCAGGTCTTACTCAATAATGTTTCCCCTCCACCTCTGGGACACCTTCACTGGTCATTATTGTCATTAACTTCTTGGAGCCACACGTAAATGGGAAGAGTTGCAAGCACATGAAGCCATCTGGATTTCCAAGAGTGAAGAAAAAGGTGTGGCAAATTGGAGAACTCAAAGGCACAACCCTGGTGAAGGCTGTTCCTGGATTTCCTTCTTGTTGCTGTTGAATCCTTTGTTGTCAGCGAGACCGAGTTTATTCCCATTTGCTCCCTAGTGCGCCTTCTTCCAAAGTCAGCCTAAACCATTTTAAATGTAACACAGATGGGTTGTAATCATCCTTTGCTAAGGCAATTTGGAAGTACAGCACATTTTATACTTGCAATCTCAATGTACTCAAGCTTAACAATCTTTATCAGTTTCTAAACTTTATCAAATATCATTCAATTCATAGTTCACACTCTATATACTTTAAATGGCAAATCCAAAGTGTGCAAGTAATGGCTTATCCAATCTAAATCCTCTGTTAAATCCAGTTACATTAATATTTTGCCTGCTATATACAACTGACAATTATTTCACTACTAAAGATCAAATTTTCTTTCTCATTTTCTCAACTTTTTATTTTATTTAACATACACAAATTTCATGTATTTCATATATACAGATTTAGGAACACAGTTATACTTCCCACCCCTCCTCATCCTTCCTCCTATTCACTCTGTTAATTTTTACAATGATTTACTTTCAGTTTACTTTATACTCATAAGATTAACCCAGGCTGGCGCCGCGACTCACTAGGCTAATCCTCCGCCTCGCGGCGCTGGCACACCGTGTTCTAGTCCCGGTTGGGGCACCAGATTCTGTTCCAGTTGCCCCTCTCCCAGGCCAGCTCTCTGCTGTGGCCAGGGAGTGCAGTGGAGGCTGGCCCATGTGCTTGGGCTCTGCACCCCATGGGAGACCAGGAGAAGTACCTGGCTCCTGCCATTGGATCAGCGCGGTGCGCCGGCCGCAGCGCACCGGCCGCGGCGGCCATTGGAGGGTGAACCAACGGCAAAAGGAAGACCTTTCTCTCTGTCTCTCTCTCTTTCTCTCACTGTCTACTCTGCCTGTCAAAAAATTAAAAAAAAAAAAAAGATTAACCCTACACTAATTAAAGAGCTCAACAAATAGTATGAGGGGAAAAAAAAAACTGTTCCTCAGTAGTAGAGACAAGGGCTATAAACAATCATCAAATCCAAAAAGGTCAGTTTCACTCATCTAAATCATATTTTTGGTACTCTATTAGCTACCACAGATTAGGGAAAATATATGGTATTTTCCTATTGGAAACTGGCTTATTTCACTAAGTATAATGGTTTCCAACTGCATCCATTTTGATGCAAAAGACAACTTTTCATTCTTTTTTACAACTAAGTAATATTCCATAGTGTGCGCATATATGTGTGTGTATGTGTGTGTTTGTGTGTGTGTGTGTGTGTGTGTGTGTGTATATATGTATATATATACCATAATTACTTTATTCAGTCATCAGGTGTTGGACATCTGGGTTGATTCCATATCTTAGCTATTATGAATTGAACTGCAATAAACATAGGGGTACAGCTAACTTTCATGTACTGATTTCATTTGGTCTAGATAAATTCCCAGGAGTGGTATTGCTGGGTCATATAGCATGTCTATTTTTAGCTTTCCAAAATATCTCCATACTGTCTTCCACAGTGGCTGTACTTGTTTACATTCCCAGGAATGATGGATTAGGGGTACCTTTCCCCCCACATCCTCACCACCATATACGTTTTGTTGATTTCTGTCTGAGACCAATTTTAACTAGTTTGAGTTGAAACCTCACTGTGATTTTGATTTGCATTTCCCTGATTGCTAGTGATCCAAATATTTTTTCATGCATCTGTTAGCCATTTGAATTTCCTCTTTAGAAAAACACCTGTTCAAGTCCTTTGCCCATTTCTTAACAGGATTGTTTTCTGTTGTTGTTGTTGAGTTTCTTTAATTATTTATAGGTTCTGGATATTTACTCTTAATGAGTTGCATGGTTTGCAAAGGTTTTCTCCCATTTTGTCAGTTGCCTCTTTACTTTACTGAGTGTTTTTAGTGCAGAAGCTTCTCAGCTTGATATAATCCCATCTGTAATTTTGCTTTGTTTGCCTGTGCTTCCGTTTTTTTTTTTTTTCAGGAAATCTTTGCCTATGCCAGTATCTTGCATTTTCCAAAATGTTCTCTAGTAATTTGATGAATTTGATGTTATTGGGTTATAGATTTAGGTCCTTGATACATGTTGAATGAATTTTTGTGTAAAGTGTAAGTTAGGTGTCTTTTTCCTACTTCTGCACAGGAAGATCCAGTTTTCCCAGCATCATTTGTTGAAGAGCCTGCCCTTGCTCCAGAGATTGATTTTACCTCCTTTGCCAAAGATAAATTGGTTTTAGATGCATGCATTTCTGGAGTTTCTATTCTGTTCCATTGGCTACATATCTTTGTTTTTTGCCACCAATTGGCTGTTTTGATGATAACTGCCATTTAGTAAGTCTTGAAATATGATATTGTGTTGCCTCTATCTTTTTGTTGTACAAAATTGCTTTAGCTTTCTAGGGTCTCTTGTGTTTCCATATGAATTTTAGCATCTTTTTTCTTTCTAGATCTCAGAATGATGTCCTTGGTATTTTCATTGGGATCACATTGAATCTGTAAATTCCTTTTATTAGTATGGACATTTTTATTATATTTGTTCTTCCATGCCAAGAACATGGAAGATTTTTCTAGTTTTTTTTTGTGTGTGTGTCTTCTTCTATTTCTTTCTTTAATGCTTTGTAATATTCATCATGGAGATCTTTAACTTTCTTGGTTAAATTTATTCCAAGGTAATTAAATTTTTGTAGCTATTGTGAATAGGACTTATCTTAAAAGTCCTTTCTCAGCCATGGCATTGTCTGTGTATACAAAGGCTATTGATTTTTCTGTGTTAATTTTATATCCTGTCACTTTACCAAACTCTTTAATGAATTCAATAGTCTCTTAGTGCCTTCCTTTGGATCTGCTATATATATATATATATATATATATATATATATATAAAATCAAGTCATCTGCAAAAAGGGATAGTTTGAGTTCCTTTTTTCAATTTGTACCCCTTTGATTTTTTCTTCTTGCCTAATGGCTCTGGCTATAACTTTCAGGACTATATTTAGTAGCAATGATGAGAGTGGGCATCCTTCTCTGGTTTTAGATCTTTGTGGGAATGCTTCCAAATTTTCTATATTCAATAAGATGCTGGCTTTGAGTTTGTCATAAATGGCTTTGATTGTGTCAAGAAATGTTCCTTCTTCCAATTTGCTTGAGGTTTTCATTATGAAAAGATGTTGTATTTTATCAAATGTATCTCTGAATCTATTGAAATGACTACATGGTTTTGTTCTTCAATTCACTGATGTGATTTACCATATTTATTTTTTTTACTTTTTTTATTGTGAATATTGAACCATCCCTACATACCAGGGCTATATATTTGCAACAAATGAATATAAGCATATTAAAACATCAGATTCACGGGCCTAGCACCATGGCACACTAGGGTAATCCTCTGCCTGCGGCGCCAGCATCCCATATGGGCGCCGGATTAGTCCCGATTGCTCCTCTTCCAGTCAGGCTCTCTGCTGTGGCCTGGGAAAGCAGTAGAAGATGGCCCAAGTCCTTGGGCCCCTGCACCCACATGAGAGACCAGGAAAAGGTATCTGGCTCCTGGCTTCGGATCGGCATAGCTCTGGCCATTGTGGCATTTGGGGAGTGAGCCAACGGAAGGAAGACCTTTTTCTCTGTCTCTCTCTCTCTCTCACTGTAACTCTATCTGTCAAATAAATAAATAAAATCTTTTAAAAATAAAAACATCAGATTCAGTAAAATCAGTTCTATCAAGGTCTATAGTAAAAAATACCTACATTAAGAAAAAATAATTTTAAGAGACAGTATCAATTTATACCTTTATACCTCATAAAACAAATTAAAAACAAATAAAGTCTTAAAGTTAACAGAAGAAGGCAAATAAAGATCAGAGAAGAAGTACGTGAAATAGTGCATAGAAAGATCATCAAAAATTAATAAAACTAAAAGCTGGCTTTTGGAAAGAAAAACAAAATTTAAAACCTTTAGCTATGATAACCAAGGAAAAAGAGAGAGTGTGACAATCAATAAAATCAGAAATGAAATAGGTAACCATTGATATCACAGAAATGGAAATGACCATGTGACATTATTATAAATAATACATGTCAACAAATTGGATAACCTAGAAGAAATAAATGAACTCATAGAAATGTACAGCCTACCGAGATTGACATATGAAGAATCAACATTTTGAGCAGACAAGTGATGAAGAAGGATATTGAAGAAGTAATCAAAAATACCCCGAAAAGGAAAAACTCAGGATCTTATAGCTTCAGAAGTGAATTGTATCAATTATTTAAAGAACAATGAATGCCAATCCTTCTCAACAAAATGCATTTTACAAGTCCAGCATTACTCTGCTACAGAAGGCACCTGGAGATACTACAAATATATATATATATATATATGTATATGTGTGTGTGTGTTTATATATATATATATATAATTCCTGGACAAATCTGACCCTCCCTGTGTGGAATGCTTTTTACCCCCTGGAATCTCATACATGCCAATGACAGACTGGATAACTATGAGGTTGTTAACAGTTAAGATCAAATAAATCCTCATTACCCATTTCCCCAATTTTGGGGGTCCTGCATTTTTTGTTTAGTTTTAGCACTAAATTCTTTTCTTTTAAAAATGTATATGGGGGGCCGGCGCTGTCACGCATTAGGTTGATCCTCCACCTACAGTGCTGGCATCCCATATAGGGGACGGTTTGAGTCATTTTGGCCATCTGGGGAGTGAACCAGCAGATGGAAGACCTCTCTGTGTGTCTCTCTCTGCCTCTCCTTCTCTCTCTGAGCAACTCTGACTTTCAAATAAGTAAATACATCTTTAAAAAATGTATATAATACATAATCATATTTTAAGATGATCTAGGTTAATTGTAAAACAAGCCTGCATTGTGGGTAGTGCTTAAAGCTGCTATCTGCAGTGCCCACATCCCATATAAGTGCTGGTTTGAGTCCTGGATGCTCCACTTTCAATCCAGCTGCATGCTAATTGTCTAGGAAAGCAGCAGAAGATGGCCAAAGTGCCTGGGTCCCCTGTATCCATGTGGGATATCCAGAAAAAGCTCCTGGTTCCTGGCCCATCCCAGTCCATAGTGGCCATTTGGGGAGTGAATCAGCAGATGGAAGACCTCTCTTTCTCTGTCTGTCGTTCCCTCTGTCTCTCTGTAACTTTGCCTTTCAAATAAAATAAATATTGGAAAAAAGAAACAAAACTTACAGATCTGCCTCCTCTAGCAATCTCAAATATCTAAAATTCTGTCACCATACCAAGATTCCACAGAACTTCTTAAAATACTACAACTGCTTTGAACCATTCCAAAGGTCACTATGCAACAAGCAATCGAGTATATATATATATATTAATAATATATATTAATTATATAATATAATATATAATAATATATTAATATATATTAACATACAGATTTGTTTCTTTGTAACAAGTTCATCCTTTAGATTAGTCCACAAAATTTTAACTATTGGGGGCTGGTGCTGTGGTGCAGTGTGTTAAAGCCCTGGCCTACAGTGCCGGCATCTCAAATGGGTGCCAGTTCGAGTCCCGGATGCTCCACTTCAAATCTAGCTCCTTGCTGTTGTGCCTGGGAAAGCAGTACAGATTGGTCCAAGTCCTTGGGCTCCTGCATGCACGTGGTAGACCTAGAAGAAGTTCCTGGCTCCTGGCTTCAGACAGGCTCTGCTCTGCTGTTGTGGCCATCCGGGATGAACCAGCAGATGGATGGGATGGAAGCCCTCTCTCTCTCTGTCTCTAACTCTCTCTCTGTAACTCTGTCTTTCAAATAAATGAAATAAATATTTTAAAAATTAACTATTATATCTGACTTCTGTGTGATAAAAAACTTCTTATGATTGATGCTTGACTTTGTTGTAGGAATATATGTTTTGAATGAGTCTGAAAATAGATCACAAGCACAAGTAAATTTATGATCTCACCCAAGTCTTTTAAATTTACTAGTAAAAATAAAACATTTTTGTCTTATTCTAATAAACTGTCAGAAACCCAGGATATAGGAACTTTTAGTTTTTTTAAAAAAAGAAAACTAAATTGAAATATCAAATGCTTAGTAACTGATCACAAGTGGTCATTGACTATTTGAGAGTATTGTGTGGCTCTTAATTGAAGCTTAAAATATAATAAAATAAGTGTGCTGAAAAATAAATAATAGATATTACAAGAAAATTACAGCTCAATATCCCTGATGAAGATGAATGTTACGAAACTCAATAGGGGCTGGTGCTATGGCGTAGCAGATAAAGCAGCCACCTGCAGTACCAGCATCCCATATGGACACCGGTTCAAGTCCCCGCTGCTCCACTTCTGATCCAGCTCTCTGCCACATCCTGGGAAAGCAGTAAAAGATGGCCCAAGTCCTAGGGCCCCTGCACCCACATGGGAGACCTGGAAGAAGCTCCTGGCTCCTGGCTTTGGATAGGCACAGCTCCAGATGTTGTGGCCAACTGGGGAGTGAACCAGCAGATGGAAGACCTCTCTCTCTCTCTCTGCCTCTCCTCTCACTGTGTAACTCTTACTTTCAAAAAAAAATTAATAAACCTTTAAAAAATCAACAAAATACTATCAAACCAAATTCAACAGCTCATTAAAAGGGTCATATAACACAAGTAGAATTTATCACCAGAATGCAAGGATGGTTCAACATGTACAAATCAATAAATTTGATACACAACATCAACAGAATGAAGTATAAAATCATGATCATTTCAATAGTTGCAGAAAAAGCATGATAATTGTTAATATATGTTTCACAATAATAGTCACAGCAAATTAGATATAGAAGAAATATACCTCTGCAAAATTAAGGCCATATATGATAAATCTACAGCTTACATCACACTGAATGATGAAAAGCTCTCAGTTTTTCCAACAAGATCAAGAGCAAGACAAGGGTACCCACTCTCATATTTCATTAATTAGAGTACTGAATGTCCTGGCCAGAGCAATCAGAGAATAAAGGAAATTAAAAGGCATCCACATTAGGAATGAAGATACTAAATCACCTATTTGTAGTTGGCATGATCTTTTGGACTTACTTGGGTCCTACTACCTCTTTCATCTCTGTCATTACTCCTTGTGGAAGTGTCTATCCTATGTTTCTCCAACCATTATGTTTCAGAAAGACAGCACTGTTTAATCTCACAGGTCCAGAACCTGAGAATGACTTTCCCGGGATGATTCCTGCCTTGTGTCTCACCTAGAATTTATATAAATGATACTTAAATGAGATTTTTTGATTTAGACTTTAAAGTTGTTGCTGGAATAAGTTAAGGCTTTCAAGACTATTGAGATGAAACAAATATACTTGCTATGTGGTTTGAATATATGTATCCCTTCAAAATTTATTCCCAGTGTGATATTGTCTAGAGTTGGGGCTTTGTAGAAGATGTTTAGGTTCTGAGCACTCCACCCCAATTAAGCGATCAGAGCCTTAGAAGAGAACTGGAGGTAACTAGCAACGTCCTTTGGTTATTCCTCTCCCTTCTGCTATGTGAGGATACCCCACTGGTGATGTCTATGAGGAAGAGGCCTTCAGTAGACTACAAATCCACTGGCACCTTGATTTTAGATATCCTGGCATCCCAAACTATAACAAATAAATTTCTCTAGTTCACAAATTACCCAATCTCAATTATTTTGTCATAGCAATACAATGATAATAATAAGAGTGTTACCCATTTCAAATTTGCTAAAAGTCAATATTAAATGTTTTTTAAAAGATTTATTAATTTATTTGAAAGCCACTGTTACACAGAGAGAGAAGGAGAGGCAGAAAGAGAGAGAGAGGTCTTCCATTCGCTGGTTCACTCCTCAGTTGGCCTCAATGGCCGGACCTGTGCCAATCCAAAGCCAGGAGCCAGGAGCTTCTTCTGGGTCTCCCATGCAGTTGCAGGGGCCCAGGGATTTGGGCCATCTTCCACTGCTTTTCCAGGCCATAGCAGAGAGCTGGATTGAAAGAGGAGCATCTGGGACTCAAACTAGCACACATATGGGATGCTGGTTCTGCAGGTGGTGGCTTTACCCACTATGCCACAGCACCGGTCCCATAAATGTTCTTACCACAGAAAACCAAAATGATAATCATGAGGTAACTAATGTGTTAATTTAATTGTAGTAATCATTTCACAAATTATACCCATATCAAAACATCACATTGTCTAACCTTAAAAGGCAATTTGATTATCAATTTTTCCTCAACAAACTTGAGAGGAAAAAATCTGTTTTTTCTCAGGAAGTACAAGGGTGAGTGAGAGGACTAGGTCTTTGTCTATTTTGTCAATTTGAAAAATCTTCACTGATAATGGCATCTAATCTAGCAGTGTATTCTTCAGTATTAGTACCACTGTTTATTTGCAGGAAGATACAACCATGGGCAGGCAATCTAGCCAATCTATACCACACTTTTTCCATTGAGCCTTCTTTAGATGTTGCCACGTAAGTACAAAAAGCCAGTTTGTTTTCCTGCAGGGCACTCGAGAATTATCATTCAAGTAGCAATAAATAGCATCATCCAGTAGGAAAATTGCATAAAAATTTAACATACTCTGACATGCTGACATCACATGTAAATATAATTGCACCATCTGGACAAAGGTTTTGGAGGTGGTTAGTTAGATGGACAAACAGATTGCTCCAACTAAAGTGCAATGTGTACACTCTACTTGTCAATTTGATTAATCTCCCTTTGGGGGGGGGGGAGTGATTTCTTATCAAATAGAATTTTTTGTCTGGTCTGTATTTTGCATTTAACTGTCTTGTTACCATATTTCAACATTGCCTTTGTGTCTATTCCTCCACCCTTGTCAATTATCAGTGAATGAGCTTAAAATTTACTTTTATTCCAAGCACAAAAATGGTGATGAATATCATGTATCTGCCTATTTCTTTTTGGATGACAAAGCGATCTTTGACAACTCACCCTAAGATGACCCAATTGGAAATAATATCCTATGATTAAACTGCCTAAGCTTTAATTTTTCAGAAATCTAACTCTAAATAGAAGTTACATTTAAAAATACAATTTTTGGTTAAAAATTCCACATCCATGGACTCAACCAAATGGATATCAAAAATATTTGGGAAAAAACATTGCATCTGTACTGAACATTTACAGATGTTTTTCTTTGTCATTATTTACTAATACTGCAGTACAATAACTATTCACATAGCATTGACATCTCAGTAGGTATTAGAGTAGTCTACAGATGATTTAAGTATACAGAAGTAGTAGACCTTTGCTACAACAGTTACGAGTTATGTGGCATGCGTGCATCCCATATTAGATTTCCTAGGATCAAGTTCAAGCTGTTTTTGATTTCACCTTCCTGTTAATACCATCCTAGAGGGAAGCAGATGACCTCAAGTATTTGGGTCCCTGCCACCCACATGGGAGACCTGGGTTGAGTTCTGAGTCCCCGGCTTTGGCATGGCCCAGCCCTAGCTATTGTGGGCGTTTGAGGAGTGAGCCAGTAGATGGAAGATCTCTCTCTCTCTCTCTCTCTCTCTCTCGGCCTCTGTCCTATGTTGTCTTTCAAATAAATAAATACAGCTTTACAAAGTATAGAGCAGGATGTTTGTAGGTTACAAGAAAATACTATATGATTATAAATAAGAGACTTGAATACCCATGGATTTTGATATATTCAGGAGTCCTGGAACCAATCTCCCACAAATGCTTGGAGAAGACTGTACCAACAGACAATAAAGTCTGTAAAATTACTTAAAAAATGTATCAAAACTTTGTTTGAATCTAGGTACCTAATCAAATTTTGCTGATAATACATAATATATATATTCAAATGAATATACTCTATTTCAAGGATACAAGGTATACACATATATATTCACATAGTATATATCATGTAATTTGTATATATTATTGCAATTATCTAATTTACCAATAGTGTAATATTCAGTCCACTTCTGCCTTTATTTATTTTAAAATTTTTCACTATAAGTTTGAATGGACTTTCAAATCAAGCTCTCTTTGGATTTCTAATAGCCTTTGGCTTTATGTATTTAACTACTTTGTTTGGTTCATACATGCTTATGTCTAATATTTTCATCAAACAAATGCCTTGAGTACTGGGAATGTTCTTGGTACCTTTTAGCCAGAACAGTACACTCTAGTACTACTCACAAGTTTATTGATGACAGCAAAAAGCAGACATTTCTTTCAGTGGTATTAATTCACAGGACTTTTCTCTTTCTGTTCACCATACCTGTCTGTTCTGCTCTGTTTCTGCTTATCTTTGAATCATTTTCTCCTGTTTAGAGCCCACTTCTGAAATTTAGGATTGATGGCTCTTCTTGAGATTTTCCTATCTTGATCTTTATTGCTTTCTTTTTTAATATTTATTTCATTTATTTGAAAGAGCTACAGAGAGAGAGGGAGAGACAGAAGAGTGAGGTCTTCCACCCACTGGTTCACTCCCCAAATGGTTGCAATGGCTGGGGCTGGCAGGCTCAAGATAAGAACCAGAGCCTTCTTTTGGGTCTCTCACATGGGTGGAGGGGATCAGGCACTTGAGCCATTCTCAACTGGTTTCCCAAGCAATTAGCAGGGAGGTGGATCAGAAGTGGAACAGATGGATTTGAACCGGCAGCCTCAGTGGATGCCAGGCGGTGGCTTATACACTACACCACTATTCCACAATGCAATCCTCATCTTTATTGCTTTCTAAAGAATTTGGTTTGCTTCTCTCCACTTCCCAAACATCAGGGAGAGCACCCTCTGTGGCTCAGATACCTTGTGATCCCAGCTGCACTTTGTCCAAGTACAACGTGGAAATCACCTTAATTTTCTTCTCAGGAGAATTTGGATAATGTCTGTGTGATGTACTCTTCTTCTTCTTCTTCTTTTTTTTTTTTTTTTTTTTTTTTTTACAGGCAGAGTGGACAGTGAGAGAGAGAGAGAGAGACAGAGAGAAAGGTCTTCCTTTGCCGTTGGTTCACCCTCCAATGGCCGCCGCGGCCCACGCGATGTGGCCGGCGCACTGCGCTGATCCGAAGGCAGGAGCCAGGTGCTTCTCCTGGTCTCCCATGGGGTGCAGGGCCCAAGCACTTGGGCCATCCTCCACTGCACTCCCTGGCCACAGCAGAGAGCTGGCCTGGAATAAGGGCAACCGGGACAGAATCCGGCGCCCCGACCGGGACTAGAACCCGGTGTGCTGGCGCCGCTAGGCGGAGGATTAGCCTGTTGAGCCGCAGCGCCGGCTGTACTTTTCTATGTTTGCAAAATGCAAACCCTTTTTCTAGTAAAAAAAAAAAATAGAAATTTTTCTGATATTTTCTCTTCAACAACAAATCTTGACTGAGAACTGAAACATGTCTTCTTCTAATTAACACATGTTTTACAAAAAAGGAATATTCAGTTTTAGGAATCAGTAGCCAGTTAGGAAGAAGAGTTCAAGTTGCTTTCTGGGATTTGACTGATCTTGAACACACAACACAACAGTGTGACTTGAAATGCCAATGACTAGTTCAGGACTTGTTTGTTTTGTTTTACCATTTATTTCGTTGAAATTTTATTTGAAAGAAAGAGACACATATCTTCCATCTTTTGGTTCAGTCCTCAAAAGCCTATAAAAGGTAGGGCTGGGCTAGGACAAAGCCAGCAGCTCAGAGCTCAGTCCTGGTCCTCCATCTGGGTGTCACATACCCGCATATTTAAGCGCATCATCCACTGCCTTTGAGGGTGATATTAGCAGGAAGTTGGAATCAAAACTAGAGCCTGGACTTGAACCCAATTGCTCTGCTATGGTACATGGGCATTCCAACAGCATGTTAACTGATGCATCAAATACCCACTCCTGTTAGGATTTTAACACCTTTAAACATCATTTTCTATCTAATCGTGATTGAAGTCTGTTGTAGTTTGTGATCTCTGTAAGTGAGCAGATAAGTAAATAGAGCTAAGAACTTCACCCACTAGGGGGAGATCGTCACAGCAGTACGTTGAATTTGCAGGATTCACATTTGTTTGGATTGTCCTTCCTGTGAAATTCCTTAAAAATACATCTGCATGTTCTTTGAAACTTATTAATAAGACTGCCTCAGAGAAGACCCACAATGCTTCCAGCAATGATTCACTTGAATAATGTGATTTCTCCATAACAGGAGTAAATCTGTGGCCAAGTATGGCCCCAGTTGTTTTAGTGTAACTCGCAAGTCAATATTGGTTTTCACATTTTCAAATGGCTGTGGAAAAAACATCAAAGGAAGCATGATGTTTCATAACATGTGAAAATGATACAAAATCAACATTTCAATGTTTGTTTTATTGGAACACAGCCATGCCCAATCATTTACATACTGCATGTGGCTGTTCTCCAGCTACAATAGCAGATTTGAGAAGCTGCAACAAACTGCATGATTGTAAAGCCTACAATGTCTACTTTCAGGACCTTTGCAGAAAAGGTTTGTCAGCTTCAGTTGTAAAGCTTACATGCAGAATGGGTGAAACGAAGCCTCCTGCACACACACAAAATGAATATTTCTTTACAAGCTGGTGTAAGTAACTCTTCTATACAGCTGTAGGGACAATGCAAGTGAAGGAAAAGAGGAAATTAAGTACTCGTGGAGTCTTGGTGCTAAACTTGAAACCTGTGTTGCCCACCCTCGCATTGATGTACCTGCACGCCAGCTACTGCCTGGAATCTTGAAGCTATGGGATCTAGAAGAGCAGTCAGAGATAATGTATAGGGAATCTGGCGAGGAATTAAGAATTTATCTGGCTAGGATTCACCAAGGCCTTCTCTTTAGGGTGGCACACTCTCTGAGCTCTTCCCAGTGTTCTCATTCTGGCCCGGCACAACTCCAGATAAAAGAAAGGAAACCACAGAAAACAGTTAGGAACAGAGGACCAGCAACCAGGAAAAGGAAATACCTCCACAGAATCCAATATCCTGCTCATCCTTAGATGAATGAGACTACATGAATGGCATTGCTTCCTGAGTAAGGTGCCCACAATCTTTTCTTTGCATTATAGCTTGTGTAACATTAAAAATGTAAAAAGAGCTATATGTAAAATGAGAGAAGATAAAAATCATGTCCAAATTATACCCTAGGAAATGGAATGAGTCTGTTATTTTTTAATAAAAAATTTCCTACTATGTCCAGTAACCATTTGTGAATTGCTAGATGCATTCAAGTTTTGTGTATTTGTGTATACAAATGTGTGTGTGTGTGTGTGCATGTGCGTGTATCCTCTAATCCTCCTGAAAATGCAGCATCCCCATTTTATCAATGAAGAAACCAAAACTTGGAGAATTTAAGTGACTTGCTCAAGAGTATAGAAACCATAAGTGAGCAGGCGCCGTGGCTCACTAGGCTAATCCTCCACCTTGCGACGCCGGCACAACAGGTTCTAGTCCTGGTCTGGGCGCCGGATTCTGTCCTGGTTGCCCCTCTTCCAGGCCAGCTCTCTGCTGTGGCCCAGGAGTGCAGTGGAGGATGGCCCAAGTACTTGGTCCCTGCACCCCATGGGAGACCAGGAGAAGCACCTGGCTCCTGCCTTCGGATCAGCGCAGTGCGGCCATTGGAGGGTGAACCAACAGCAAAGGAAGACCTTTCTCTCTGTCTCTCTCTCTCACTGTCCACTCTGCCTGTTAAAATAAATAAATAAATAAAAAATAAAAATAAAAATAAAAAAAAGAAACCATAAGTAATTCAATTCTCTCTGGGTCTCAACTTCATTACATTTTCTTTAAAGATGAAAATTATTATCTCCAAAAAAACATAAAGACAATTCATCAAGAATTAGGTATCTTCCAGTTTATGCTATGTATCACCTGCTTAAGAAAGGGGCTGAATGGATACAATGAGCAAGGTTGCCATAAATTTAAATAATATAGGAAATATGGCTGATGAAGGCACAATTTTTAGAAATTTCATGATTTGGAATTTTGTGCCGGTTGTTTAGTCTTACTGCCAACAGGATTTTGCATGGTACTTACATATCAGTTTCTGGAATTTGATCTTTTCCATGACTACACACTGTCCTCAGAAACCAGGAAATACAAATTTGATCAACCCAGGCCTTTGAACACAGAGGTCAAAAAGAGGACATGAGGAGAAAGAGCAGAAAGGAGCCATTTTGGCTGCTGTACCATCTCAATCAAGTAAATAATTGTCTGTGATATTTGGGTTGCTGATATGAGCTCCCCACAGAAGAAATAGCAATGAATAAAGTAAGTGTAAGCTTTTGAATAACAATGAAATGAAGCAGAAAACTGAAGCCACCTGTAAACAGCCTGACTTTCAGATCAAGGGTCCAAAAAATGTAACCCTAGGTTGTGTTTATAACCAATGGAAAAGCGAGGGCAGAGACACAGAAGCTGGGCCTGTGTTCCACCCATCACAGGGACTGGGGCGTGGACTCATTTTTCAGAGGACAAAGAAATGACTACCTCTTTCATTTCAGCTCCTCCCATTGCTACCTAGAATGTGAGTTCACTATAAAGCATTTTCTCTCTCAAACTGCCCAGGCGACTGGGACAGGACTTAGCCATACAGAAGAAAGGAAGAAAAGGAAAAGGTACTAGGGAGAAAAGGGATTATATTATGAAGGGCTGAGAAATAGGAGGGTGGGATTGGTAAAGGAAGGAGCATACAGTAGTCTGTATGTGCAAAGGGGATAACGTTCAGGCAGGTTTTGTTTTGCTTTGTTTTCATTTCTTTTGTTTTTTCCGAGAACCATATAGCATGGCTCCTAACATCTGTGTTTATGTCCTTGCACAGCTCTACCATTTTTGTCTAAAAGGAAAAAAAGAATAGGAAAAAGTAGTAGTAGAGTCTAAACATAGTGTCAGGAACAGGAAAAGATTAAGTGATGTGATTTTCTAGAAGAGAATGGAGGTTGGGGTAGAAACTAGTGGGAAGAAGTTGTTTTTAGATAAGGAATTGACTTTTCAGTCGAGAAGGTGGAACCTATCAGGGGAGGAAAAGGGGTGACTCTTATGTACTGAAATACAGACATTCTCAGACATTGTTCCTTATCAAGTCTTGAGTCAAAGTAGAATGAAGATAAGATACGTGTGTATATGTGCACACATGTAGTTGTTTCTTCATGTATATGCATTTTTGTCAATGTGGGTGGGCATAGCATGTTTTAGTTGTGACTTGCATCGTCTTTCTCCTAGGCACTGTCTATTGAGGAGAGTATATAACAATAGACCAAAGGCAATATAAGTATGGAGGGGAGCTGTCTGCATGCGCGTAATCACCGATTCATCCGTGTAGCACAAAGTGCTTCTTATTTGTTGGAAAAAAGTATTCTCCTTAAAAATTAGAGAGAAATGAAAAAGGGAGTAAGATTGCTCAAAGGAGTTCCAAACTTTTTTTAAGTAGTGTTTGCTTGGAAAAGAAATTTGAAGTTTCAAATTAAACTAAAGAGTGAAACCAAAATTTAAAAAAACGAATCTCACCAGTACTGTTGCTGTAATGTTCTCTGGGCCTGTGTACAGGTGACTATGGGGAAGAAAGTGGCCATCATTGGAGCTGGTATCAGTGGCTTGGCTTCTATCCGGAGCTGTCTGGAGGAAGGGTTAGAGCCCACCTGCTTTGAGATGAGCGATGACATCGGAGGACTGTGGAAATTTTCAGTAAGTGTGGTGTCGCTGCCATAAACAGGGGAGCAAGGCGGGGAGTGAGTGGAAACCCAGGGCTTCAGCACGGGCTTCCAAACCTATGAGCATGGCAGTTACTGGGCTGGACTACATGAAGAACAATATTGGAGCACATCAGAAAATAGCTGCTCTGCTGCAAATCAGAAGTAAGTTAGACAATGGGCAAGCCTGGAAGTTCTGTAGGCAGAGGTCACCTACCTGATAGATCATTAGTAGGAGCCATTTGTGTGGTAAAATCTGTGGTCAAATACTGGTTAGGTTTATATAATAATAGCATGATGGACTCATGAAAATACAATAGTTTTCCCATTCTTCTGTTGATGTTACCAAAGATATCTTAGCGATTCAAACCGCAGGTTTTAAAACTTCAAGTGCTGACTTTGGGCAGCTGCAGAAGGAACCAAGGACAAGGCACACTGTTTTGAAGTTGTTTGGTGCTATCTTTGTCTCTATGTATTTTTAAAAACTCTCTCAACAGACATGCACACACTCATTGAATCACTTTTTCTGTTGCCTGACAATGGCAAGTATGAGGTCTTCCTGTGCCTCTCACTCCGGCACTGTCTCCAGCTTTAGGAATATTGCCTGGCTAAGCCTGTCCCATCTTATTTTTCTCCTTATGATATATATATACACATATATATACACACACATATATACATATATATAACCCATATATATATAACCCTTTTGTATATAGAAAACATATATATATATATGCATACACATTTATAACCCCTTTAAACCACTATTTTCACCTTAAATGCAAAATTAGGATCATACTGTGTACCTTGATAAAAAGGATTGAGTAGTTAATGAAACAGTGTCTGTGATGGCTCTTTAAATATTATTAACGCCATGAGGCATTATTCTTATTAATACAAGTATTTTGTAGACTGTAAAGAACTCTTGAAGCCACCCAGCACCTTGCATGGGGTGTGATGATGGGACTCCACATAGCAACACTGATGACTCCCAGAGAGTGTTTTCAGTATGTCAAACAAAATCCAATCTTTATAAAATTCCTATCAGCTAAGAATAATTTTTCCCTTTTAAATATTAATCTAAAGCATAAAAAGCAAAGAGACAAAAGCACACACCTGGTAAATGGTGAAAACAAAATCCCAATTCAAGCTTGCCTTTCTCTCCAGCCTGAATTCTTAACCTCTCTGTAAGTTGCAGGGTATCATTGCACTAGGGGCTCTGCCCAGCCGGGTCTTCTACGTAGGGGTTTTGACCAAAGTATGCTCTTCCAACGTATGTTGGAAAGTATTGTTGAACATAGTACACACTGCTGGTTTCCTGATTCAGAGGAACACAGCCAGAAACAGTGAGTGTGGCCTTTGTTGCTGCAAAAGGAAGACTTTAAAATTTGAAGCTGGTGTCATAGTTTAACACAACTGAACTGAAAATTGAAAACATGTGATAATCTTCAAGAAGAAAAAAAAAAGATAGCCCAGAGAGTAGAACCTCATGCATACAGTGCAGAGGCTTGAGCCACAAAGAATTATTCACAGGTCTGGAAACCTAATGGAATTTGCCCCGCTGGATTTCAAAATTGCTTGGCATTACAATTCCTTTCTTCCATCCATTTTCTCCATTCCGGAGTGGAATGTTCTTAGCTGTTCCTCTGTGCTTTTCCCACCATTATACATATATATTTTTTAGGTTTACTTATTTTTATTTGTAAAGTAGAGAGATATATCATCCATTCATGTACCCATTTAGCAAAGAGCAGACAACATCTAGGGCTGGGCTAGGCACCAGGAACTTCATTCAGGTCTCCTGTGTGGGTGGTAAGGACCCAAGTACTTGAGCCATCATTTGCTGCCTCACGGAGTGTGCATTAGCAGGCAGCTAGATCAGAAGTGGAGTTGGGACTTGATCCAGATACCAGGCAGTCCAATGTGGGATGTGGGCATACTAAGCAGTGGTTTAACTCGCTATACCACAACACCTGCCCCCATCATTGTATTTTAAAAGAAGATAACTTATTTTTGAGTTTTACAGATCCTTAGAAGAGAAAGAATTTCCTTATAATGGCTCATACTCAGGTCTCACTTATACCTGCCTTAGATAATTTAAATGACGAGATTTGGGATTTTTGCACTGATGAGACATAAATGAAAGTTGGGACTTGATGTCAAGCTGCAGAGTGTTGAGACTTTGGAGATACTGGGATCAGGAGAATTTACTGTGCATGAGGGATGAATGTGAATCTTTGGGGATGAGAGGAGAGACTGAGGTAGCCTGAGTAACTGAATAATTCCCAACACTACCAATACCGCATCCTAATTCTTGAAACTATAAATGTTACCTTCCAAGGAAAAATAAGATTTGAAGCCATGATTAGTTTTAAATTCTTTATATTGAGATTTATCCTGGATTATTTGGAAGGGACCAAAATGATATATTTTGTAACACTGTAAGAGGGAGGCAGAGGGAAACACAGATCGATAAAGAAGATGGGACAGTATTTGGTCTGGTGGTTAACACAGCAGTTAGGAAGCCCATGTCTCACACCAGAGTGCTTGGATCCTGTACCTGCCTCCAGCTTCTGACTCCAGCTTCCTAACAATGTAGACCCTGGGAGGCAGTGGTGATGGTTCAAGTCACTGGGTCTCTGACATTCTTGTGGAGACCTAGACTGAATTCTTGGCTCCTAGTTTCAACCCCAGCAAGAGACATTGCAGACATCTGGGGAGTGAGCACTCTCTCCATCACACTGTTTCTCAAATAAATTAAAATATGTTTTTAAAAAAGAAGAGAGATGGTGATGTGCTAATGTCAGCATAGAGACATGAATTTGAAGATGCTGCGCCGGCGCCGCGGCTCAATAGGCTAATCCTCTGCCTGCGGCGCTGGCACACCAGGTTCTACTCCCGGTCGGGGCACCAGATTCTGTCCCAGTTGCCCCTCTTCCAAGCCAGCCCTCTGCTGTGGCCAGGGAGTGCAGTGGAGGATGGCCCAAGTGCTTGGGCCCTGCACCCCATGGGAGACCAGGAGAAGCACCTGGCTCCTGCCTTCAGATCAGCGCGGTGCGCCAGCCGCAGCATGCTGGCTGCGGCAGCCATTGGAGGGTGAACCAACGGCAAAGGAAGACCTTTCTCTCTGTCTCTCTCTCTCTCTCTCTCACTGTCCACTCTGCCTGAAAAAAAAAAAAAATAAGAATTTGAAGATGCTGTGCTATGACTCTGAAGATGGATGAAGGAGTCACAAGCCAAGGGATGGACGTGGTGTGTGCACGCTGACAGAGCACAGGAACTCTAATATCCACCATAAGCTGGAAGAATCAATCAATGGCTTCTCTCTTAGAATGTTTGAAAATAAACATGGCCCTGTTGACAGCTTGTTTGGGGCCCAGTAATACTGATTTCTGACTGCTGGCCTCCAGAACCATGAGAAAATAAACTTCAATTTGTGGCAATTTGTTTCAGCAGCCACAAGAAACAATACAGTGACTTATTTCTTAACTATTTTGCCACTGTTAGGGGACTTACAGATGTCAAATGTGATGATACATCTAGTAGTACAACATGACTCTTAGTACAGTTTGAGAAACACCAATTATTTAAAAAGACTAATTGTGTTTTAAAAACGATGCTAATTTTATATTTTCTTTACTTTCGTTTAAGTTGATGTTAGCATTTTACTTCCTCTCAACTTTTATTTTCTTCCAGGAAATCTAAACTTAGTTAAGTGTGAGGCATACTAAAGGTGCAGATAGTTTAAGTTTTTACAGCTTTTTCCTATAGCACTTTGCTGTACCCAACTAGTTCTTCTAATCCTGAGCCAAAGCCAAAATAACATTTCCCTTACTGTTTGGTCACAGAGTAAGTGAGGTACTTTATAACCGGGCCACAGATATAAATGAACTGTACACACCTCCACCCCTGCCTTCCTCGGGAGTTCTCCAAACAGTAAGGCAGTAAACTGTACGGATTTTGTTTTGAAGTTTGACGAACACAGACTTGTTTTCTGGACAGTCAATCCTTTCTTAGCTTTCTTTGACTTTTTGTTGTTGTTGTTCTGGTCTACATAGCAACATGTCCTCTAATGTTTCCTCTCTTATTGTATTCATTCTCATATTTATCAAAATTTGTAAACTCAACAAACCCAATCCCACATTCTCACCAGCAAGATCAATGCACCAAAAGAGAAGTAGGAAACCCATATACCACTTCAATACCACACTGCTTTCTGAAACGAACATGTTACCTAGCCTGTTACTTAATTACTTGTCAGTAACAGGCAATAGCCACATTGCTTTTAGTATAATCATAATATTCTACCACTAAAAATTCATTTTCTGGGGGCCCTGAACTTTGAGTTATATGAACCCTAATTAGGAATTCGTTGTGCTCAGGATTTTTCTTTATGAACAAACAACTACACATAGAAATCTGCACTTTGATCTTTCTTCATGAAACTTCAAGACAAAATCAAAACGATTTACTGATTTATTGTTTGGGGAGCTCATATGAAATAAAGATAATTCACCTAAACTTTTGGCCTAACATAAAGGACCTTGGTGGTCCAAGAAAGATTCCATCCCTTATCATGATTCTAAGTATGTATATAAATAAGGCCTGTTACCTCAATAGTTTGCGTTGCTGGACTTACAGCCACAATAGATGTGGCCTGTGGTAGGAGCTTTCACAGTAACCGTGGTTGGTTGGTCATTAACTTTTACTTGTTTCATTCTACACTGTGACTGCCAACCTTGGCTGAACATTAGAATTACTTAGGAGTGCTTAAAACTCCTGGCAGAATAAATTAAATCTGTGGGAATGGGACCTAACTCTAACCTACACTTCAGCTCAGGTTTATACCAATTTAATCAAGGTGTGACTAAGGTTGAGAACCATGACACAATGTCCAGAACTTCTAACTGTTAATCACTCTTTATACAATGTTCACTTTATTTTTTTGTCACTCAATATATTCTCTAAGATTCTTTTAGAATGGTTTTCAGAGTTAATATTATACTTATTTTTTCAAAAATTAATTTTTAAAAGGTTAAATTTTATATTCAATGTTACATTCAGTGTTAACACATAATTTTATACTTGATTTTTTAAAAGCTTAATTTTTAAAAGATTAAACTTAAAAATGTGAACATTTAGAAACAGCATAAATAATCTCAAACACATATCATTGTTTGCATTTATAAATTGACCATTAGATGATCATACTCATGAGATGATCCATTGAAATCTTGCAAAGTTAAGTTTTGGTAAATATATGTCACCCTATTTAGAGTTTTAGGAAGTAGAAGAACTCTAATTACATATTTCTAAAAGAAAATAATTAAATTCAAAGTTTGTTTGCCTTCCATATCCTAGATGCCCTTGATAAACTTTTGTGGTCAGCATCAATTGTTTTACAGATGTTAATTTATGTGTCATCTTACCGAACTTAATTCAAGCAAGCATAATTGCTTGGCACTGGCCTCGGATGTGACCTGGGTACTAACTTGCCAATTCTCTCCCGTCTGAATCTGTACATTCACAGGACCATGCAGAAGAGGGCAGAGCAAGCATTTACCAGTCGGTGTTTACCAACTCTTCTAAAGAGATGATGTGTTTTCCAGACTTCCCGTTCCCTGATGACTTCCCCAACTTTATGCATAACAGCAAGCTCCAGGAATATATCACTACATTTGCCAGAGAAAAAAACCTCCTGAAATACATACAGTTTAAGGTAAGATACTATTGACGAATTATCTATTGGCAGAATGGTGAACAAGTTCATGTCTATTTCACTCGATTCCCATTTCTTCCTGTCAGTGTCCCTTTCTTATTGACAACATTTTGAACAGGATGACCTTTCTTACACCAGATTATATTCCTTCTCCTCAAGAGTATCTACAGGAAATTTATAAGATTTGACCACATAGTTTAGTATCAAAAATAAGAAATAAATGTTAAATGTCTATGAATCTAGAATTTTAAAACCCTTTCTTCTATATTACATATGAGTTAAAGAAGAATTTTCAGTGGGGATTTTTAATATTTAAAACTGAATAATAATTTACATTTGATGAAATTATGAACTTAAATCCTTTTATAGAAAATGAGAAAGATTTATAAACTAATAAGTTTAATAATTTAGAAAAAAAGTGTAAACACAAACTATATAGAGTGAAGAGGATAATAAAAGAAATTAATTAAATAGAAAACAAAGTATATTTAAAAATTGATACTTCATTTATTGGATAGACTCAAAAAATAACAATAGAAAGATAGCCGGCAGGCTAAGAAAAAAATGAGCAAAGAGAAAAATTTTAAATATCAGGAATCAAAAGGTACATAAAATAGATCCATATAGAAATTTCAAATTTACTTATAAAGAACTATTAGGGACTGGCACCATGACACAGGTTAAAGTCTTCAACTGCAATGCCAGCATCCACATTGGAGCTACAGTTTGAGTCCCAGATGCTCCACTTCTGTTTCAGCTCCCTGTTAATGTGCTTGGGAAAGTACAGAGTGATGACCCAAGTAACTGTACACCAACCACCTACAAGGTAGAACCAGGTAGAATTCCCAGCTACCGGCTTTAGCCTTGTTCAGCCCCTGCCATTACAACCATTTGTGGAGTGAACCAGTAAATGGAAGATCTCTCTGTTTCTCCTTCTCTCCATCACTCTGCCTCTCACATAAATAAATTAAACCCTTTACATCTTTTCAAAGAATGATATAAAAGTACTTGCCAAACGTTTTTGCTGGAAAAATTGTTCAACCATTTTTTTTTTTTAATTTGTCAAAACTCATTCAAGGGGCTGGCACCATGGCTCACTTGGTTAATCCTCCACCTGCAGCGCCGGCATCCCATATAGGTGACAGGTTCTAGTCCTGGTTGCTCCTCTTCCAGTCCAGCTCTCTGCTGTGGCCCGGGAGAGCAGTGGAGGATGGCATGAGTGCTTGGGCCCTGCACCCCATGGGAGACCAGGAAAAGCACCTGGCTCCTGGCTTCGGATTTGTGCAGTGCAGCTGTGGCAACCATTTGGGGAGTGAACCAATGGAAGGAAAACCTTTCTCTCTGCCTCTCTCTCTCACTGTCTATAACTCTGCCTGTCAAATAAAAAAAATAAAAAAAAAAACCCTCATTCAAGAAGTAGAAAGCTTGAATGCTTCTTTGGTGACATAATTCTTTTGACCTAGAAATTGAAAATCATCCATAAAAAAATAAACATATGGTTCAATAAGTGAGTATTTACAAATTTTGCAACAAAGAAATGATTTCAGTGTTTTGTAAACTTTTTGGGAAACAAGGAAACAAAATATGATTTCCAAAACTCACTCCGTGGTATTACTCCTTGAAATCAAAAGCAGAGAGGACAATACAAAATTGGAAACTGCAAGCCCATTTCCCTCAGAAAGAGCAACACAAAAAAATTCTTCAAAATTTAATCCAATAACTGCCTTTAGTGAATTGAGTTCTGCCTAAGAATGCAAGACTGTTTTAATATGATAAAATATAAATATATAATTCACTACAAAAGCTTACTTTTGAACAGTCAGAAAAGGCACTAACTGAAATTTAGCATCCATTTATGCTTTAAAGAAAGAATGAAAAAACTGTCATCAAACTAAAAATAGAAAGGAATTTTCTTGATCTACAAAAATGTATGTGAACATTATTTTGAGTCTATTATTTAATATGATTGACACTTAGCCACAAAAACGAGATAAACATAAAATACACAATGGATTTCAAAGTCTTACTATGAAAAAAAATTGCAAAACATCTCACTAATGGGTTTTATTTTGATTACAAGACCAGGACTAGAACCTGGGGTGCCAGTGCCGCAGGCAGAGGATTAGCCCATTGAACAGCGGTGCCAGCCAGTAAATATTTTTTAAAAAACAGTTAATATAAAATAATTATTCTCCTTTCAATGTAACTAGAATAATTAATATTTTTTCAAAAGAGGGCACACACACCAACAGATAGTTTTTTAGCTACAAATAAATACTGATAATCTAGTCCAGGACTACTCACAGTATAGGTCAAGTAGCATCACCATCACCTGGATGTTTGTAGGAAATTTTAATTCTCATACCCCACCTCTGAACTACTGAACCAGAACATCTGGAAATGCAGTTCAGGAATTTGCACTTTAAGAAGTTTTCCAGGTGATTTTTATACATCCTAAGGTTTGAGAATAAATGTCTTTCACTGTAAGACAACATTAATATTTTTAAGATAATAAAACTATTAAAATATCAGATGGCTGGAGAGGTGAGTTAGGAGGTGGCTGTATTCCTAGACGTAGTGTGCACTGCATTTAAACTATGATTGACACCAGTGGGTGTCACTCTGGTACTGCAGAAAGTACTGAGCAATACAAAAAACCATGCAGGAATAAAAACATACATGCAGCTGGGGTCTGGGCCCTCCGCCACATGTTCAGTCTGTGTGCGCACTGGCAGTTGGTCGACCTGTGCAAGTTTATTTCCTTTGAATAAACTTGGTCTGGCTGTGAGTTCGTACTCTGTCTCCTCTCTGTTCTGCACCCTTTTCCTTATGCTTGGTGCCCTGTGTGAGGAGACACCAACCTGCACCCCGTTTCCTTACACATGTCATTTAGTGTTCTGATATATTCTGAGGGAATTTTAAATTTGTAACATGTACGTCAATAATGAATTAAGTATTTTCCTAAGAAATATCTTTAAGGGTGTTTTTTTTTTTACGCTGTTTTTGCCAAATCTAACTGTTAGCATAGAAAAAGCAGCTTGCTTTCTCCATTTCTCATAGACACTTGTATCCAGCATAAAGAAACATCCTGATTTCTCAGTGACTGGCCAGTGGTATGTTTCCACTGAAAGGAATGGTAAGAAAGAAACTGCTGTCTTTGATGCTGTAATGATTTGTTCTGGACACCATGTGTATCCCAACCTACCAAAAGACTCCTTTCCAGGTAAGTCTGAAACTTAGGCTGCCTTCTACACCTCTGGCAAGATTCAATGTCTTGATGATTTTTTTTAACAAAAGTATAAATAAGATAAAATATATTTTTGTGATATGTAATATATTTGAAGCATAAAAATTCCTTGGTATTTTAACTGCATCCACCCACAAGATCACTTACACTAAAGCAATTTTTTTTCTGATGAAAACCAAACTAATTCGTGTGTTTCTTACTTTTCATTCAGGGCTAAAGCACTTTAAAGGTAAAAGCTTTCACAGCAGGGAGTATAAGGAACCCGGAATATTCAAGGGAAAGCGTGTTCTGGTGATCGGCTTAGGGAATTCCGGCTGTGATATTGCCACAGAGCTCAGCCACACAGCTGAACAGGTATCACTTCCCCCATAAGGAAGCTACCTTTAAAGAGACAGCAACAATTATTAACACTTTTAAAGGTGTGATATGAAATTGTATGGGGGGAGGAGAGGGTACAAAAATAGTATTTTTTCTTTTGATGAATTCACCCCTTTTATTTCTAGTTTTTACTTCTATTTTTTGAAAATAATTATTTTATTTTATTGGAAAGTCAGAGTTACATAGAAAGAGAAGGAGAGACAGAGTGAGAGAGGTCTTCACTCCCCAGTTGGCCGCAATGGCTGGAGCTGTGCCGATCCGAAGCCAGGAGCCAGGAGCTTCTTCTGGGTCTCCTATGTAGGAGCAGGGGCCCAAGGACTTGAGCTATCTTGTACTGCTTTCCCTGGCCATAACAAAGAGCTGGATCAGAGTGGAGCAGCAGGGACTTGTGTCCATATGGGATGCCGGCACTGCAGGAGGTGGCTTTATCTGCTATGCCACAGCGCCAGCCCCTACTTCTATGTTTTTAAAGATTTACTTATTCTTGTGAAAGACAGAGTGACAGGAGAGGGAGGGAGAGGAGAGAAAAGGAGAGAGATCTTCCATCCACAATAGCCAGGGCCCACCACAGCCTAAATGCCCACAACAGCCAGGGCCAGCTGGAAGCCAGGCTCCAGGCAGTCCATCCAGGTCTCCCACATTGGAGTCAGGGACCCAAGTATTTAGGTCTCCATTGGCTGCATTCCCAAGAATGTTAGCAGAAAGCTGGATGAGAAGCAGAGGAACGTTGTCTCAAACTTGCACTCCAGTGTGGATTCAAGAGTCCCATGTGACAGCTTTTGCTGCTGTGCAGTAACACCCACTCTAAATGGTGTATTACATAGTTCAGCTTCCCTCGGTAACAAGTGAGGTGTCATTTTACTTTTATTTTTTGATTAACATGTACTATATATACATTTTCATGGGGTACAGTGCAATATTTCAACATATGTATACACTTTAAACTGATCAAATCAGGAAACTAAGATTTCTGTCTTGTTATCCTTTACGCTTGGAGCCTATCAACTCCTCTACTTCAGTTCTTGGACTGAGTATAAGACATTGTTGTGTTGTGGAACACTAGGATCTATTATTTCTTTTCTCTTTATTAAATATTAATTTTATATTTTTGAAGGACAGAGTATGAGCCAGAGAGAGAGAAAGGTCTTCCATCCACTGGCTCACTCCCCAAATGACCACAATGGCCAGAGCTGAGCTGATCTCAAGCCAGGAGCCGGGAGCTTCCTCCGGGTCTCCCACATGGGCACAGGGGCCCAAGGACTTGGGCCATCTTCTATTGCTTTCCCAGGCCATAGCAGAGAGCTGGATCAAAAGTGGAGCAGCCGGGACTCAAACCAGCACCTATATGGGATGCCGGCCCTGCAGGCTGGTGCCTTAACCCATTGCATGACAGCGCCAGCCCTTGAGGGCCCATTACTTCTAACTAACTGTGTTTGGTATTTGTTAGGAAACCTCCCTGCAGTGTCCTCCTCCACTGGCGAATTTTATATAGCCTAACAGGCAAAGACAGAACATTAGCAATGGTCTTCTTAAAGACATTTGATGCCTAACATGAGAATTTAGGAATAAGATTATGACTCTGAGACTCTTGGGCAAGTCCTTTGATTCTTCTAGGCTTCAGGTTTCTCAATAGCAAGAGATAAAAGCAATCTACCTGGGGAAATGCTACAGAGTTAAAGCATTTGTCCATAATTTAAGCAATGTAGATACAGAGCCGTGTATTCAGCCACCCATCCAGCCTGTGGTTATTGTCAGAACCTACTGTTGCCAGGCACTGGCTTGGGTGTTGGAGAGAGAGGCAAACAAAAGGACAGACTTCTACTCTAGAACTCAGAATCCAGTATGAGAAAAATAGATATCAAGTTAGTAAATAAACAAAGGTTTGATTTACAATTGTGCAAAGTGCTACGAAAGAAGGTAACAGCATGGTGGAAGAGTGGCTTATAGGGATGACCTACTTCAGACTGGTACATGCAAAGATTCTTTTTGAGCTGGTGACATTTAAGCTGAGAACTAAAAGATAAGAAAGAGGTATGGTATCAGAAGGGATCTCTAGGCATAAATCGTGAATCATGACAAAACTTAGTGCCTCATGAGAAACTAAGAGAAGGCTCCTTTGGCTGCAAATCCCTGGGTTTGGAAAAGAGTGATGTGAGGAGAGGCTGTAGGGAAAAGAAGAGGTGATACAGGGCCTCTTAGGTTAGGTCATGTTAAAGAGTTTGGACAAATGTCACCTACTAGTTTTGAAAGATTCTTTAGGGGCAGACTGCTGAGAAGCCAAGACAGGAATCTCATTTCCAGATGTCACGCCTGCTAATATCCTTCATCCCCAACACAAGTCATCTCTTGTAGATTGAGCACCCCAACCTAGGTCCTATTTTATGTCATAGAATTAGAATTAGTGAAAAAATACATCATGTCAGGACAAATGGCAGAAATATATACTCTTATTTATCTTCTCAAAGTGCTACACTTGATATCATGAAGGCATAAAACGAAAGTGACTGCAGGGTCTTTCTTCTCAGAAAGTTCACAGTCTAGTTGGAAAAATGATGCACTGACATACATAAATTAAAGTCCCAAGAGTTAAGTAGAGAACATGACAACAGTACAAGGGATACCACTAGAATAAAGGATAAATAAATGATTCAGGGACCAAATGCCTAAAAGTTTATAGAACTGGGGGTCTCACAGGGGAGATGGACCTGACTCAGTCTATTTAAAAAAAATTAAACAAAGAATGAAAATTAAAAATAATTAAATAATTTTAAAAATTCAGAAAGGTAGAAAGAGACAGACTGGCAGGCAGACAGAGATCTCCCCGCTGCTGATTTACTCCCCAGAAGACCACAGGAGCTGGGGCTAGGCCAGATTAAAGCTGGGAGCTGAGAATTCAATCCAGGCCTCACCATATGGGTAGCAGGGACCCGACTACCTGAGCTGTCACTACACCTCCCGACTTAGGTGTTAACAGGAAACTGGAATTCAGAGTGGAGCTGCGAGTCAAAACCAGCACTCCAATATTGGATCAGATGTCGCAGCAGCATATTAACCCCTATACTAAATACCCATCCCCTGAAACAGCCTTAGAGGATAAATTTAAGGTTGAAGAGGAAACAGAAGCATGAGCACAGGAATGAAGGGAGGAGTGAACACTTTATATTTGACTATTATAAACTTGTCTGGCTGATTTGGAGGATCTTCATAATAACAATGCACATAATACATTGTGGTGTTCAGATACTTCCAGGTAAATGAGCTCACTTGATTGTAGGGAAAGGGTAGTAGAATTTTATTATGTGTGTTTACCAGAAAAGATAACTGAGAAGCAGAAATGTCCATTGTCTTTCTGGAGGTCATAGAAGACTCTAATGACTGACATGGAAGGTTTAGAGGACTGAAAGCCAGGTCTCCGGATTCCAAGAACAGAGTGGCTACAAGGCTAGGATAGGAAGAAAGACTAGGGTCAGGTTATATCATCCATTTAGAGACTTGAATAATAAAGAATATGGATGGTTTTCAAAAATAAAGATGAATTATTTCAGTTTCTTATGCCAAGGAAACATGATGAAATAATAGTTTTAATATATTCATATTTATATGGGTGATATTTATACATATGATAAACTAGACGGAAGGAAGGCCAATTTTGGAGGCTCTCAAATTCATAAATTGATCTGTCAGCCCCTTCTTATTTGCCTGACTTCCTTTATGAAGAATGTATATAAAAATTGTTGCAGGAGGGCAGAGAGCCTAAATAACTACAGTTTTAGGGAGTAACATGGTAGAAATGGAAGAAAATAGAAATTTACTGAGCACATACTATATGCCAGGTAACGTTAGCCAAAGTGCACAGGTTATGACTTTGGATTTACCCTCACATAAATTTCATGTGGTACTTACCATTATCTCCATTTGAGAAACAAAGGAATGAAAATAGAGAAATTAAAGGAATTTTCCCTGAGCTAGAGTTTGAGATATGATTTTCTGACTCCAAATGTCTTTCCTTTTCCAGGATGATGGCAGGTGTTTTAACTGAAAATACTACTTAACGGATCATAATTGTTTGTTTATAGCATTTGTCAGATAAGAGAAGCTATACCTATCAATCAGTCACTGCTCATCCATGCCAGAGAGACTTTATTAAAATTTTCCTGTGACAGTATGACTCAGTGATGTGGATAAGCGCTCAGGTAGTTTATTTTTGGAACTACTCTTAGAACTGATACTTTCCAGGAAGGTAAAGAAGTTAGTTGCCCTTCACCTTTCAGTGAAGCGAGATGGCCCCTTAGAATAGCCACAGGTAAGGGGGCCGGCACTGTGGTGTAGTGCACTAAGCTTCTGCCTGCGGTGCCAGCATCCCATATGGGCACTGGTCCATATCCTGGATGCTCCTCTTCAAATCCAGCTCTCTGCTATGGCCTGCAAAAGCGTGGAGGATGGCCCAAGTACTTGGTCCCCTGAACCTGCATGGGAGATCTGAAAGAAGCTCCTGGCTCCTGGCTTCGGATTGGCCCAGCTCCAACCATTGCGGCCATTTGAGGAGTGAACCAGCAGATGAAAGACCTCTCTCTCGCTCGCTCTCACTCTCTCTCCCTCTCTACCTGTAACTCTGCATTTCAAATAAATAAATCTTAAAAAAAAAAAAAAAAAAAAAAAAAAAAAACAGCCACAGTTGAGTGACAAACCCGACCTTTGCACACCCATATCAAGTCACTGGCGGGGGGAACCCAAAAGGGGCATATGAACTGGAGTGAGGTCTCTGCCATCAGCCAGAGCAACTCCCTAAGAGTCGTGATCACTGAAGGATGACTTCTGGGAACACTCCCGGGAGCTGGGGTCGTGAATACATTTCTGAAGGGAGATCAGGGAAGCAAATCACACAGCCAGTACAAATGGTCACTGTTTTAATGGTTGGGTTTGTGTTTCTGAAGGTGGTCATCAGCTCCAGAAGTGGCTCCTGGGTAATGAGCCGAGTCTGGGATGACGGTTATCCTTGGGACATGTTGTATGTCACTCGGTTTCAAACCTTCCTCAAGAACAACTTGCCAACAGCCATCTCTGACTGGTGGTACGTGAAGCAGATGAACGCAAAGTTCAAGCATGAGAACTACAGCCTGATGCCTTTAAATGGGTAATGTGGAGTTGAGTGTGATGCACCTGCTGAACTTTCCTTCCGTGTCAACAGCTTTTGTGTGTTGTAGCCACACAACAAGTCAAAATATTAGTGAAACAGCCACATCTCCTGTATCTGAGGATAAAGAATCGCAAATATTAGGAGTGATTTCCTGTTTTGCAATCCTCTTTGCTGTATTTGCACTGCTGAAAAGTTATATAATATCACAGGAATTTGTTCCCAGAGTAACAGCAATAATAATTGACATGTTTGAAGCACTTAATGAATGCATTTTGGCAAGACTCTGCTAAGCCTCTAATGTGTTATTTTATCCTCACAACAACTAGGAAGTAGGTTCTACTATTATCCCCATTTTGTTTATGAAAAAGTGAGGTCTGATGCAGTTGACAACTTTAGCAAAGTCCCACAACCAGGAAGTAGGAGCAACATTCAAACTAACTCAAATCTGCTGATTCTACAGCCTTTCCTCTTAACCACTTGCTCTAATGCCTCTCACTTGATGGCAAAGCGAACGTAGCAAGGCAGAGGAGTGTTTCCCATCATGCATTCTCCTCACCCACCTCTTAATAGTGGACCCCTCTCATTGAACTATGGTCACAGTGCTTGTGTCTTCATTCTCCTCCTTTCTTTCTCCTATAACATACCCCAAGCCTGTCACATGGTAAGGAAAACCTTTGATAAAGAGTGAAAAACTCAGATTAATAACTGAATTCATTCCTCCAGAAGGCTACAACAGCCAAGACTGAACCAGGCTAAAGCCAAGAACTTCAACTGGGTCTCTCTTGGGCCATGCTCTGCTGCCTTCCCAAGCCATTGACAGGTAGCTAAATCATAAGTGGAGCATCCAGGACACAAGCCAATGTCCATATGGGATCCCAGCAATACAGGTGGTGGTTTTACCTGCTATGCCACAATGCTGAATCATGTGAGTGAGCTATTAACCAAAACCCTGAGGAAGATGCATAAATGAGCCATGAGGTTATCTCCTGGAAGGATTTTCCAGGGGAAAGAATGAGGTCATCACCTCTGGCATGATCAATAAATAGCCCCTGCACCCATGCAGAAGATCCCGAAGAAGCTCCTGACTCCTGGCTTCAGCCTGGCCCAGCCCTGACCATTATGGCCATTTGAGGAGTAAACTAGAGGATGGGATCTCTCTCTCTCTCTCTCTCTCTCTCTCTCTCTCTCTCTCTTTCTCTAAAATTTAAAAAAAGGAAATTGTAGTGCCTAGTTTATTGGGCTTCAGGTAAAAGAACATGGAGTGCCAGTGAGGCACTCCAGACAAGCGGAGTTTCAAGCGGAGAATATAAATTATACTTACAGAAATGAAGCTAGATGGCATGCCTTGAAGAATTCGTGTAAGTAAAAAAGACAAAAGGTCTGAGGGCTGAGTTCTGGATATGCCATTGTTCAGAAGTCAGGAAGAGAAGAGTAAATGACAGAATAGCCAGAAAACTGAGGGATGGACATACATATAAAGATGACCTGCAAGCAAAATGAAGGCAGTGTTTCAGAGGAAAGCCATCAACCATGTTGGGTGAAAGTAGAAGTGAAAATAGACCACTGGATCTGGAGACTTGATTTTGATGACTGACAACAGCAGTTTCAATGCAGTAGCAAGGGTAGAAGCCTGAGAGCATAGGGCTTAGAATAAAGGGCTTGCAATAGCCATGGCTGATTTTTAGCCTTTGTACAATCAGGGTTCCAACAATCTCATTCCAGGTTGCTTCCTCCCCAGTGGGATCTACCTGTGACTGTCTTAAAGTTCCCATAGCCAAACAAGAATCCTTCAACTTTACTCAAGTTCATTACTAAGTTAAGATTTGCTTGCATCCATTGGAGATACTGCTGAGTGAAAAACAGTCAAAGCTCTTTCATTCCAGACTTAGACTAACAAGTGCATCACACTGGCCCCTACTTCTTCTGAACTCCTTTAAATTATTTGATATTGCCTCCCTCACCTGACTTGTGTCTTAGACTGGATGGGACATCACACTTCATCTCCCTGTGATAGCCTCACTGAAGCATTTCCAGCTTTGATGTTATTCCTCCTATTTGATCTTCCTCATTTAACAGTGACTAATTAAATATACTATATTAAAACTAGCAGCTAACATTTTAGTACCATGTACATGAATATTTTGTAATATTTGTGCCACTCATTGACCCTCTTTAGGTAAGTAAATAGTTATTGCCATTCTAAATGAGAAAGATGAGACCCAAAGAACTTAAGAAATCTTAACCTTATCAAATCATATAAGTAATAAGTAGCCGAGAAAAAACTCAAATAAGAAGATTCTCTAACTATAGATTTTCCTGATAGAGGCTTATTAGGAAACTAGGTACTGATGCTTATTCTGAGATTTGGAATGGGCTCTCTGAAACATAAGAGAGCGATCCAACAGAGAAAATAGAGAAGGAGCCAGCAAAGAGTAACTTCTGTTATTTTACTTTTTTTCCTGTAACATCAGTTCTATTCATGAACTCTATTGATGATACATCATGGTTCAGAAAGGAAATCTTGGGTAGGTTCCTCCTTCCTTGCTAATTTGTATATGAACCAATGAAACAAATGGCAAATATTTTAACTCTAATGATGCCTCCATTTTCCACACAGAACCCTGAGGAAAGAGCCTGTGTTTAATGACGATCTCCCAGCTCGTATTTTGTGTGGCACTGTGTCCATTAAGCCCAACGTGAAGGAGTTCACAGAGACCTCAGCCATCTTTGAGGATGGGACTGTGTTTGAGGCCATCGACTCTGTCATTTTTGCAACAGGCTATGGTTATGCCTATCCTTTCCTTGATGACTCCATCATCAAAAGCGAAAATAATAAGGTCACCTTGTTTAAAGGGATCTTTCCTCCACAACTGGAGAAGCCAACCATGGCAGTGATTGGCCTTGTCCAGTCTTTAGGGGCTGCCATCCCCACAACTGACCTCCAGGCCCGCTGGGCAGCCCAAGTTATAAAGGGTAAGTGGACAAATAAGATCACTGATGGGGGAGATGGATGCTAATGAGAATGTATTTAGTGTTTGTGAAAACTATTGTGCTAATCATAAGAGTCTCATCCAGTTTAGTCTCATCCAGTTTTCAGAATCCATAATTATATATCTCTTGGGACAACATTTTATAGATTACCATATGTTCTAAAACAAGATATTTTTATGACTTACAATTCCTTAGAGCTGACAATTACTCAAGATCATTCATTCAACCAGAAAGTACCAGAGATCATGGTGTGTGAACTTTATAAAGTTAGGATTTTAAAACTCAATAAAATTGCATTGTTCGAAAGGTTAAGAAAAACAGATGTTTCCAGGACAATATCCAGCTAATTTCAGATATTTGCAATCAGAAAATATGATTACTGGAAAGGCCATGGCTTTTCTGCTACTATTTTCTCCCCCCCAACAAATATTACAGAAAGACAAGCAGTAGATCATTAGAGAAAGTGCTGGGCGTGGTAGATGCCAATCTCAAAGATATATAACTACTAAGTTCCTATGTTTCAAAAACAAAAATGAAACACAAGCATGACTGGGGTAGGCAAAGAATGTGGGCTGTTTCCTCCAGCAAGAGGCACTGGGATTAGATTCGCAGTAAGGTTCAAATGTACTTGTTAGCTAATACAGGTCATAAGTTCATGATTAAATGACAAATAGGTATGTCAAAATTTAGTGTGCAAAATTTTGTTGAGCCTAGAGTTATAAAACTTCTGGATGTGCGAGTCTTAGCAGGCCTGCTTCCTTTTGTAGCCATACCTCTGGTCTCCAGTCATATCCTAACTCACTGGGACTTAACAACTTTTCGTTTATATAGGAACTTAGAACCTGCCACTGTATCTCCTGGGCCAGCCCTCTCCACCAGACTGCCTTCCACATCATTGTTGTCTCCCATGACAGTGATCTCTCTGACCTTCCTCTATCTCCTTCCACCCAGATAATGACACATTGCAGGGCCATGATGTCCTGTAGGGCAGCAGCCAGGAAGATAAAGGCACAAAATTCCACTCAAGGTTTCACTTGGGATTCAGGCTTACAGAGACTGGTACCAGAGAAAAGGTGGGGCATGTGTTCTCTGTAAGGATAAGAGTTTTAACTTGGATTCTGAAGAAAAGAAACAAGGCAATTGACAGGGAATTGATGTGCAAAGCAATGGCTCAGAGAGACAAGTTACAAGCAACTCAAGGCCAGTAGCAGCTGGGTCCCAGAACAGTCTCTCTCTCTCAATCTCTTCTACCCAAAGACAAGACAGACTACATGGTTTAGAACCAGGTCATGGGCCGGCGCCGCGGCTCAATAGGCTAATCCTCCACCTTGCGGCACCGGCACACAGGGTTCTAGTCCCGGTCGGGGTGCCGGATTCTGTCCCAGTTGCCCCTCTTCCAGGCCAGCTCTCTGCTGTGGCCTGGGAGTGCAGGGAGGATGGCCCAAGTGCTTGGGCTCTCCACCCCATGGGAGACCAGGATAAATACCTGGCTCCTGCCATCGGATCAGCGCAGCGCGCGGACCGCAGCGGCCGTTGGAGGGTGAACCAACGGCAAAGGAAGACCTTTCTCTCTGTCTCTCTCTCTCTCTCTCACTGTCCACTCTGCCTGTCAAAAAAAAAAAAAAAATGTCATATCTACAAACGCCACTCAATGATCATCATACCTCTCAGGATTGAAAGAATGAGGAATTAAGCAAGTCACCGCAGGTCTTGAGCAGTCATATTGGTGGAGTGTTCTACTCTCATTTTAGGTGATTCCAGGATTACTCAAAAAATCATCCTGCATTTGGAGTATCTCTGGGCACAAAACCAATTACCATTTCAAAGAACTCAGTAAACCCATATAAGCCTGAAATCCTGGTACATATCCAAATCAGATATGATCTCCTTGAACTCCCTTAGTGATTTATGGACAGCCCCCGTCCACACTCACATTCAAGAATGGTTGGTCCTCTAGAGAGATACTTGGGACTTCACTAAATTAAGCATCTTACCTGCTGGAAATTCATTTTCTGGCAAAGCAGGATTATTTCCTATGGACACTTTTTCTCCTAAATCTTAAAAAAAGGCGGCCGGCGCCACGGCTCACTAGTCTAATCCTCCACCTTGCGGCGCCGGCACACAGGGTTCTAGTCCCGGTTGGGGTGCCGGATTCTGTCCCGGTTGCCCCTCTTCCAGGCCAGCTCTCTGCTGTGGCCAGGGAGTACAGTGGAGGATGGCCCAAGTACTTGGGCCCTGCACCCCATGGGAGACCAGGAGAAGCACCTGGCTCCTGCCATTGGATCAGCGTGGTGCACCACCCGCGGCAGCCATTGGAGGGTGAACCAACAGCAAAAGGAAGACCTTTCTCTCTGTCTCTCTCTCTCTCACTGTCCACTCTGCCTGTCAAAAATAAAAAAAAAAAAAGGCAATGACAATTCACCTCTAATTAGCCATAATTTGTTGCTAAATTTTGTACAAATATGACTAAGATTAGAGTATAATCCTTACAACTGAGAGAAATATCTGATAACTGATTTACAAAACCAGTCCGAGAATGGTCTTGAATTACTGAGACAAGCAGTAGTTCTCTGAAGACTAGGAATGATTTTTGTCCCAAAATGATCACCTCTTCATTTCTTCAATATTTTGTTTTGCTGCAAAGTGACAGGAGATTGGAAATATTAACGTAATTCATAATCAATTATTACAAAGGAAAAATTGCAGGCTGGCCATATGCCAGATAAATTTAAATATTATCTTTCCTTCTTTTTCAGGAACTTGTACTTTGCCTCCTGTGAAAGACATGATGAATGATATACATGAGAAAATGGGAACAAAGCTGAAATGGTAAAAGTATCTATTGTAAAGGGAGCCTAGGATTCTCAGACAAAGGTCAGATCTTGTGAATGCTTAGGACTGGTTCAGTCTTAAGTGATCCCCAATTCAATCATTACAGTGACATCTACAGGCCACAATCATCCATTCAAAAATATTGCCCTTGACGCTGTGTTAAATCCTGTCAAATGCAATAGAACTTAGAACCTACAGGATATAGTGAGTTTCAGCCCCACATGGCTCCTGCACTATACCACAGAAAAGAGACCCAGAAAGGTTTAGAAATCAGAGGAGTCTGAAAGTGTGTGCATGTAAACTTTCCCTCTCTCTTTCTCTTTCTTTCTCTCAAAGTCAGAAGGAGATAGAGAGAGAGAGAGAGAGAGAGAGAGAGAGAGAGAGACAAAGACAGAGATCTTCCATCCACTGGCTCACTCTCCAAATGACCACAATGACCAGGGCTGGTCCAGGTCAAAGCCAGGAGCTTGGAATTCCATCCAGGTCTCCCACATGGGTGACAGAGATCCAATTACTTGGACCGTCCTTCACTGCTTCTCATGAGCATTAGTGGGGAGCTGGATCACAAATGCAGCAGCCAGCAGCCATATGGGTTGCCAGAGTCAGAGGCAGCAGCTTGACCCTCTGCCTGTCCCTGAACTTCCCTTCTCTAGTTCATGCACTGGCTAAGTTGCTTCAGACAGAGGCCTGTGATGAAAATGAGACTAAACCCAGAGAACTGGGGTCCATTCCTAGCTCTGCCACCGATGATCTCATGCCCATGAACTAAAAACTTCATGTGAGCAAGAGTCAATTTATCCATTTGTAAATGGGTATCAAATGTCTTTCTCAACTTCCTCCAAGAGTTTAGGAAATTCCAAATCAGATCAATGTGAAAGTTTTCCAACAGAACTACAAAGGCCAGGCTAAGCAAGCCACATGCCATGGCTAGCACAGAGCTTCCTGTTGATGGCCACGTGTTAAAAAGGTGGGAGGCGTTCTCCCTGTTCTTGTTTTGACATGAATCTTGGATATCCTCAGCAGGATTTCCTCTCTCACCTCTAGGTTCGGCAAAAGCGAGACGATACAGACGGATTATATCAACTACATGGATGAACTGGCCTCCTTCATTGGGGTGAAGCTTAACATTCCCTGGCTGTTCCTCACAGATCCCAGATTGGCTCTGGAAGTTTTCTTTGGCCCTTGCAGCCCTTACCAGTTTAGGCTGGTGGGCCCCGGGAAATGGCCGGGGGCCAGACAAGCGATCCTGACGCAGTGGGATCGGTCGCTGAAACCCATGAAGACACGCGCGGTGGGACACCTGCAGAAGCCTGCCTTGTTTTCCCCTTGGCTCAAGCTCCTTGCTATTGCTGTACTCTTAATTGCTGCTGTCCTTGTGTTCTGATCATCGCTTCCTGTAGGATTTCTGAAAGTTATAATACCAAGAAAAACTGTACTATTTAAAAATGAAAATGCTCCTCCATCCTACTTTCCTATTCAGAATCTTAACCAATAAATCTGTATTACTAGATTTTAATATACACCCATATATTGGGGGGGTGGGGGTGTCTTGTGGTGTAGCAGGTAGAGCCACTGCCTGTGAAGCCAGTGTCCATATGGGTTCTGTCCCAGCTGCTGCTCTTCTGATTAGCTCCCTACTAATAGCCTGGGAAAGGAAGCAGAAGATGGTCCCCAAGTGTTGGGACCCCTGCAACTCATGTGGGGAGACCCAGATGAAGCTCTTGGCTCCTGGCTTTAGCCTGACTCAGCCCTGGCCATTGTGGCCATTTGGGGAGGAACCAGTAAATGGAAGATCTCTCGCTCTGTCTGTCTCTCCCTCACTCTTGGTAATTCTTTCAAATAAATAAATCTTTTAAAAACTAAGCCAATATATTTATCACAATCTAAAAAGGATAAAAATTATAGCTTTTTTGGTTCCATTAAGACTTTGCAACCAGAATTGTATTATCTGTTCTAACTTGGATCATATTATGTAACATTTTGACACAATTCCTTTTCTCCTGTAAACAATGCTTGAGGACTGATACTGTGGCAGAAGCGGGTAAAGACATCACTTGTCATGCCAGCACCCCATATGGGCACCAGTTCATGTCCCGGCTGCTGAACTTTCAATCTAGCTCTCTGCTAGTTGCCTGGGAAAAGCAGAAGATGGCCCAAGTGCTTGGACCCCTGTACCCACGTGAGAGACCTAGAAGAATCTCCTGGCTCCTGGCTTTGGCCTGGCCCAGACTCAGATGTTATGACAATCTGGGGAGTGAACCAGCAGATAGGAGAGCTCTCTCTCTCTCTCTTTCTCTTTCTGCCTCTAAACTCTGAATTTCAATAAAAATAAGTAAATAAATCTTTTAAAAATGCTTAAAATACATACTTCAAATTTAATTAAAGAGCAGGTAAGCGGAACAGTTATAAAATGGTCTTCTCAGGCTACCTCTACATACCACTTGAGGGTCAAGGGAGGAGGAGTTTAGCTTTTACATTCTTTTTTTTTTTTTTTTTTTTTTTTTTTTTTTTTGGAGCACAGCACCCTCCAGAAAATGCTCTCTGCTTTCCAAAAACATCAGGCAAAGAGATTTGGCCAACATGGAAAGTTAACACAAAGTAGCTCATCCATCCTCAATAAAGGAACCAGCTTTCCAATATGTAGCAACAAAACAACAGTAACAGTAACACTGAGTAGTGCTAAATATAAGATTTAGCTGAATTAAAAATATGCCATTTAACTAAATGAAAAAAATCTCTTAAAAATTTAATACTTAGTGAAAACTGTGACCAGTCATTACCCTTGTAAACTGAACTTTGATTTACCAAAGTAAATCAAAAATCTTAATTAAAAAGTGAGTATTATTACTTTTTATTACTAAAACTTTTGATCATTACAATTTTTAAAATTTTACTTTAAGAACAGACAAAATAATCCATCAATATTATAAGCATCAGAGTTTTGTGGGAGGTAGGGCCTCTGGTTGGACTGATTCCAGGTTCTTCACTCCATGCATGAAAGAAATCAAAATGAAGTCTACAAGGCAGGATTTATTCAAACAAAGGAAGAGTACAAGGAGGCTCAGGAGAAAGAGAGAATGAGCAAAAAGCCACAACAAAAAGACTCCAAATAAGGAAAAGCAACAACAAACAAACTAAATAACTTTCAACAAGGTTTGGGCTATCTCTTTATACCATCAAGAGGCACACAGGGTGGTCTCTGGGGTGGAGTTTAATTGAATATTCAAAAGGGATGGAATTTGGGAAGGGATTGATTATTGCCCATTTCCATGCCTTATTTGGAAGTATCAGAAGTGTGATGGTATCAGGTACCTAATGGGAATATGAGTACAGGCCATGACAATATTATTATAATGATGTAAAGGCCATCATTGGGACAAATCCTGCAGCCATATTGGATATTTCTAGTTGACACTGATTCAAAGTTTACAACATTGTGGAACTTGCAGTTTTCAATATATGGAAATGGGCTGGGGGTGCCTGGTGGTGGTGCACAGAAAGGGGGTTCATGCAAGCTGGGTCAGGCTGGGGTGTTTTTCAGGGGCTGGTTGTTGCTATCCTGCAGTGCATAGGTCCCTAGAGGCATCCACAGGCCACACTGTAGCTGTCAAACAGCAGCCCAAGACTACTGTTCGGGTCAGCTTGGGCTGTCAGTCAATGGCCTGCAGTACTATACAAGTTAACCAAAACTGTTAAACCTCAGCTCCTCTACCTATTCCCTTCCCTCATCAAGAAGGATTGCTATTATTATAGGTCTTACTATACCTTCACCTCCAATACCTGGGATCAATTAGAAAGGAGGAACAGGGATGGGGCTCCTAGTGTTTTTGGCTGCTGATTCACATTCCAAGCAAAGGAGACATCACACCACAGACACTAGCCAACAGCATCATGCTGAAGGAAATACGGTCCATGAGTTTTCCAGACGAGGATCCCATGCTAGGTTCCACACGTGCTACAGGCGCTCTTGTTTACATCTTCCTGAGGTTGAGAGGCAAAGTAGGTTGGCTATTGCCCATGGAGGAAGTACCTGGTCCTGCCCAACTTTAGATGGGGAGAGGCAATCCCACAAAATTTCTGTGTTTCCATTAAGTCCTCCTCATGTCAGTGATTACCCAGAGGGAGAATTTGTCTCACCCAACCCTAAGAGTGAACAAGTGATCCAACTAAGCTCTGCTGCTCTTGTTGCTTCTTCCTCAAGCCAGGCGGCAATTGTAGATCAGCGATTACCTGCATAGAGAGCGTCTGGCCCCTCCCAATTCCAGATATAGATCTGTGATTCCAACACACCTTGGTTCTCTGTTTAAACCTGCTATAGGCTTGGATACAAGCCCAAGTCTCATGTATCTGGAAAGCACAGCCTTTGGTTCTACCAACCCTATGTGACCAAACAGCAACCTCAGATATCATCACATATCCCTGCCCAACTACAAATTCACAACAATAGTACCAGCCAGGGAAGACAACCTCAAACCTGTCTAACCAGAGACAGTCACAGAGCCCAGCCAAAGCTAAACCTTAACTCAGAAACTATAAAAAGATACAAATAATGTCATTATATAGTGACAAAGTGGTTAATTCACCAAGAATATACAACAATGGTAAATACGTATGTATCCAATGTCAGAAAAACTACATACATAGAGCTACTATGAAGTGATCTGAGGAAAGGGTACACTTTAGTAGTATAATAGTAGGGAGCTCTGCACCCTACCCTCCACAATAGACAGACCATCGAGACAGAAAATCAATAAACATAGGACTTGAATTACACTTTAAATCACACGGGCCAAAAATTTACAGAAAGCAGCAAAAATCACTTTCTTCTCAAGCATACATGGAACATTCTCCAAGGTAGATCATATGCTAGTGCACACAACAGATCTTAACATATTATTGACATACATCAGAAAACACCATTATACCTCCCACACATGCGTAGTTATGATTCATCAATCCAAAAAAATACAGAATAAGAGGATATAGTTAATACATTGTCCAAATACGTCCTATGGGGAGAAAGTAGCAGGATTCAGATCCCACAGGGGAGAAGGGGTTCAGAGACCTAAATGACAGGGGTCCAAGTAAGGCAGCAAAACCCAACTTGTTGGTTTTAGAGTGGTGGCAGAGGTTCCCAGGAAATTACAGCAGTCACGTGATCAAGATCTGGGAGATGCTGCTGTCCCTAAGCCAGGAGATTTAGTACAAAAGCATCTGCTAAAGAACTCTCCTACCTCTGGCCTTTTTTTGAAGTAAAAACTGGCCGCCAGGCACTCCTCTGCATTTGATAAGCAACAATGGGAGTGAAACAGTCGCCCAGAGAGCAGAAGGCAATATTCCTGGTCTGTGAGGAACACAGGGGACATTTACTCAATTACTTGTTATGGATGTTTGGGCTTTTTCCAACACTTTGCTATAACAAGCACTTACAGAATGGGCCAAGTTAATGGAAAATGAATCATACATTTTAAAAATACTTTTAAAATCCCAACAATTCATTGTGTGGAAATTTATGACTTTGAATAACTAGCAATCCCAAATTATGCAATAATGAAAACTGTTCTTATAAATTCCAAAACATGCTAAATAATAGTGAAATAGCCCCTAATAAAAGTCACTATAAAATAGATGAAAAATTTGAGTCCCGGATAGCATAATCTAAGATTATATTCTTCCAGAAAGGGCAGAGTTCAAATTCAAAAGTGGATCTCATGATGTCTAAACCAGTAAATGTTTTCAGAATGTCAAAACTGTCTTCTAATTTGAGGTGGCTTTTCAAGGTGACATTTGACCTTTTTGTGTTTTGTCCAAAGTCTGTTGACTTTTAGAGATACAGATATCATGGAACACATAGTTGCCTTCAATGCAAAATAATAGAGTCCAACTAACTGACACTGATATATGAAACAAGATTCATATATCCAGTCCTTGGTTTTGGCATCTAGAAAGTCATTTATTTATTTCATTTATTTGTATAAAAATGTGCGCATTTTCTAGATTGGCATATGCCATTACCTATTTGATACTTTTTCTTGCCTGTGGACAAGCATCTAAATCATAAAACTGCTCTATTTACCTCTGAATGTCTCCCACCAACACCCTTATTTGTATCTCCACCTTATTTATGACACTGATGATACCTCTAAATATCCAGTTTCTCAAGCCCCACACCTAGGCATAGCCCTTGTCTTCCTTATTTGTTTCATGAATCAGTCAGGGCTGTCATAATAAAATACTGCTGCCTTGGTGGCTAACACAGCAGAAACTTCCTTTCCTCACATCTCAGTAGTCTAGATGCCCACGATCAGGATGACAAAAGGGTTAGTTTATTCTTAGGCCTCTGTCTTTGGGTTGTAGATGGCATCCTCTCCTTATGTCTTCTCGTGGTCTTCCTCTGTGTGCACCTGTGCCCAAATCTCCTCCCCCACATAAGGACACCAGGCTATTGGACTAGGCTCATTCTGAGACTCATTTTAACTTGATTACCTCCTTAAAAATGCTCTTGCCAAATACAGACATATTCTGAGATACTGGGACTTAGAATTCAACACACATACTTGACAGAATGCAACCCATCCCAGGATACCTCACCATCTGATTGTACCAGCAAAGGTGTCCACTTTCCTCCACCTCCACCGACTGCCCTGGACCAAGCTCCCACTAACACTCACAGATCATGGGTTCCATGATTCCTAAAATTAGGATTTTCCATGCAGCAGGGACAGAGATCTTTCATAAATATAAACAAGATCTATTCACCTCCATGCTTAAATCCCTACAATGGTTAACTGTTGCAATTAAAATAAAATAGAAAGCCACACCACAACCTACAAACTCTTTTTCTACCTTTTGATCTCATTTCATAACTCATCCACCCTTTTCTATATTCCTACAAGCCTGGCCTTCTTTCACAATAAACTCATTCCCAACTGAGAACAGTTATATTCTCTCTCTCTCTTTTTCTCTCTCTCTCTCTTTACTTGCAATGCTTTGTACCAACACCTCAGCATGCCTGACTCTTTCCTATGTTCAGATCTCAGTTACATGGTACATTTTCAGAAAGGAAACACACACTCTGGCTACTCAATTTACACCAGCATAACCAGTTTTTAAACTATCATTTTTTACTTCTGACTTGGCACTTTTTATTGAGATCTTTTGTTTAATTATTTATTATCTATCTTTTCCTTCCTCATCTCCAATAGAAAACAAATCTTTCCTATTTTATTCTCCACTGTATCTAATGGTAAAAGTCAAAAGCACAGAATGTGTTCAGCCTCAAGTGTGTTACAGTCTAGCAAGAGGAGAGTGAGATGAGCTGGTAAGTCTGCCCCACTACAAACCTGACAACTTTCCAGGAGGGAAATGACCCAACCGCAATGCTCAGCCACCCTCCCTGATCTTCAGTTTGCAGCTGCTGCAGAAACTGGAAGAGCTACAAAGTTGCTCCCACCCCTATCCTATAAAGTTCTCCCAGCCTGTGCGTGGTGGTCTTTGGTCTCTGAGACTGAGGACCCCCTCAGGTTTATTCTGCAATAAACCTGTCCCAGCTGCTGAGTTGCCTCTCTCCTTTTCTGATTCTTTCATCACCACATATTATTTCTAACAGCATCTCCAATGCCTTCAGTGTATCTATCCAGTGGATTGTCAATACATTTTACTAAATGTATAAACAAATTTGTGTATAAGCTACATTTCATATATACATTTCCATTACTATACCATAATACCTGATGTGGGCTACTTATAAACAGAGGTCTATTCTGGCTCATAGTTCTGGTGCAAAGTTGAGGGCATGAATCTGAAGATGGCCTCGTCGCTGGTAAAGTACCAAGGCCGCACAGGACATTACACAGCATGAGACAGGGAGCACATGTGCATATGTGCACAGCTCTTCTTGTGTCTGTCCCTCTTCCTATAAAGCCCCATCACAGGGGCTTCACACTGATGACCTCATCAAATCCTAGTCAGTTCCACAAGGCCCCACTTCTAAACACCACAGTGGACTGAGTTTTGACCCTCTTATACTTCACAATGGGATTAAATTATAACAAACAAATCCTTGAGGACACCCTTGAATCATATACAAATCATAACACATTTTAATACATATTCATATACTTCTTAATATATATTCATTTAAATAAAATTTAGCCTGTTCTTTTAAAAACCATTTTTATTCAGAAAAATATTGAATTTCAAATTGTGATGTATTCATTATACAAAATGATACATGCACTGGCATTCAACTAATACAATGTAAATTTATTTGTATAGCCCCTAAGTATTACAATTGATTTTTATGAAGGATATTAGTTTCAAAATCAATATATCATAACAAATTATATCCGTAACTATTCATTAATACTAAATCAAAAATATTACGTGTTTTTTAAGCAATTGTTTCTTTTTTTTTTTTTTTGGAAGATTTATTTTATTTACTTGAAAGACAGAGTTACAGAGAAAGGTAGAGCCAGGTAGATAGGTCTTCCATTCTGCTGGTTCCCTCCCCAAATGACCACGATGGCCAGAGATGAGCTGATCTGAAGCCAGGAGCCAGGAGCTTCTTCTGGGTCTCCCTCATGGGTACAAGGGCCCAAGAAGGTGGGCCATCTTCTACTGCTTTCCCAGACCAGAGCAGAGAGCTAGATCAGAAGAGGAGCAGCTGGGACTCAAACCCAAACCCATCTGGGGTGCCAGCTGCAGGCTGGGGCTTTAACCTACTGCACCACAGTGCCAGCCCAAGCAACTGTTTCTAATATCAAATCTATTGATTTTGGAAAGACATTGAAAGGTAACAGACCGTGTTGAGTAAAATTTGGACTCTGATACATTTACACAAAGACTTGATAGACAAAGGAAATCAGATTCTTGAAAACAAGCATTTTTGTCATAGTTTTCCCAATCAACACTCAATAGATTTAATGCTTATGTGCCCTTCCAGTCATATGTCAATCCCAAAGTGATTGTATTTGGAGGTGTGCTCTTTGAGAGGCAATTAGGCCATGAGGGTGAAACCCTCATGAATGGTTTAATGCCCTCATGAAAAGGTCAAAAAGCTAGTTAACACGAGAAGACGGCTATGCAAAAATCAAGAAGAGGCCCCTCCCAACCCTGTTGGCACAGGATCTCAGATTTCCTAACTCCAGAAGAGTAAGAACCAAATGGTGCTAAGCTGCCTTGTTTATGATCTTTGTTACATAGACCTAATCTGACTATGACTCAAGGATATTACTTATTTTTAAGCTGACTATTTTAGGGTTAATAGTCAGCCAATAGAAAGAAACCCGTTACTAAGTTGTCTGGAGTTACTGGTTGCAAATGTCCATGGTTATAAGTGCTTAATTCTTAACATTTCCTCTAAACAAATAGCATTACTTTTCATTTGTAGGACACAATACTATTCTGCAATTGCTTTTGTATGTACTATATCATCCTGTTTTTATGAATAGCTGCAAACTAATTAGGACATTCTCTATGTCCATATTACAGACAATGAAATAAACACGCTAAGAGGCAGGTGTAGAGCCTTGAATCTTTCAATTCCTTGGCAGTGTATTAGCTAATTTCGTAACAAGGCATAGGAGGGAAACACCTATACTGGTGATCTAGAAAGTCGTTTCTCTAGTGACAGTTCCCTTGGGTTAAGATAACACTATTTAACAGGAGTGTGGGAACTGGCAGTGAGTAAACTGCCACTTAGGACTTCTGCATCCCTTAGCAGACTCCCTGGGTTCCAGTTCTCACTATTCTCCTGATTCCAGCTTCCTGGAAGGCAGCAAGTGATGGCTCAGGTAGTTCATTTCCTACCATCCCTGTGAGAGATGAAGATTGAGTCCCAGGCCTTGATTTTTCCCTGGCCTAGCCCTGGCTATTGCTAACATTTAGGACGTGAGCCAGAAGATGGGAGATCTTGTCAATCTCTGTTTCTCTAAGTCTCTAGCTTTAAGATTAGATAAACAGATACAAGGATAAATAGACAGACAGATAGATAAACTAGAAAACACTGTTTAGTAAAGGAGATTCTGACCACCTTCTCGTAATCTGAGATGGTACCCTCATTGCTCAAACCTTTCCTATAAACTTTCCTACTAACAGGATTTACACCTCCTTTTCAGACTCAGTTAATCAGACTCAAGACTTAACTATGCATGAAGAAAATGAAAATAAAGAGCTTCCTATGTTGGAGGCATAAGTTAATCAGGATAATTTACCACCTGTGATTGCCAAAAGAATTAAGTTGTAATACTACCCACTTGAAAATCTATAGCTTCCTTTGTTGTGTAACTCTGCATAACTGATGAAGATGTTAGTTCTGTCTATGTTGAATCTACCACACAAACAAACCCAAGATAATTAACTATATTTGTAAAACTATGGGGTCAGTGAGGTTTACTTTGTTATCACCAGCTTTCACTTTCTGCTTTTGTGCTCTTAGAGAATGAGGAATTCTCAAAAAGTTCACAGAAAAATTAATACTGTTAAAAAACTCTCTGTGGATTTCAAAAACATTTTTGTATCAAAATAAACATTTTTAATTCCATTTTCCATGAACTTTTAAAAGTGTCCTTGAATTTTTCATTTTACTCAAATTCCCACTTCCTTCATATTTCCACTATTCATAACAAAGGATCTGTAATTCATTGCCATTAAAAATGACTGAAAACGACTGAAAATCTCACCTGTCATGGAGGGAATACATTTCAACATCTCATATAGGTGAGTGGTATTCTAATTTTTTTTTAAAGATTTATTTTACTTATTTGAAAGAGTTACAGAGAAAGGTAGAGACATAGAGAGAGGTCTTTTATCTGCTGGTTCACTCTCCAGATAGCCACAACAGCTGGAGTTGTGCAGATCCAAAGCCAGGAGCCAGGAGCTTTTTCCAGATCTCCCACATGGGTGCAGGGGCCCAAGGACTTGGGCCATCTTCTACTGCTATCCCAGGCCATAGCAGAGAGCTGGATCGGAAGTGGAGCAGCCTGGACTACAACTAGTGCCCATACGGGATGCTGGCACTGCACGCCAGGGCTTTAACCTGCTGTGCCACAGTGTTGGTCCCACTTTAATTCTTAATATATGGGAAACTGGTACCTGAACTTCATGATTGTTGGAAGGGAACAATGTCCAAAATCATGTAGGTCACAAGCTTATGTAATTAACCTGTTCATTTCAGGGTGAACACCACAGAAAGTTGGCCAATGGTCAAAACTCCAATGTCCAACTTGGTTGAAGTCACAGACATTGTCCAAAGGAGGAAAAACTGGGGAGTTTCTTGGTTCCCAAGTCATAGAAAGAATGGGGACAAGGTGATGAGTTTCTATGTCATAGCAACAGCCAAAGTCTTGCAGATGGTTCCAGAAGAAACCTGGGATGTTAAATAGTCTCATGTGGCCCACCAGAAAGTTCTAGCTCCTAACTGGAGTGAAGGAGATACTGCTAAAAACCAAAAATGGTACTGTGGTAGCCCAGTAACGTGGCCTGGAGATCATAATAAGGCTCCAGTACTGAGTGAAAACACAGAGGATACAATCAAGTTACAGAGAATGCATGTGTTCTGTAAAAATAGAGTCCTCCAAGAAACAAACACCAAGAAAGGATTAAACACATATGGATTTTATTAGGAGATAACCTGTGAAAGAGAATAGAGGAGGTTCTGGAAAAGACAGAGAAATAAGACAGATCCCTAGCAAAGGAGAGAGGGGAGAAGAGCTGGGTGGGAGCATCCTAGATTGCCAAGCAATAGAAGAAAGGAAGGCTTTTCAAGGCCATACAGGAGGATTCAGTCCAAATTTTTGTATCAGAGGAGTCCTGTAGCTATAAGTAGTAGGCTTGATTAGTACCCTTGCCATATTCAATCACTGACTGGGAGTAGCCTGAACAAATAAGGCCCCAGTCCATAGGTAATAGGCAGTGAGCAGCTTAGTTTAGATCCTTGGTTTGTTGTGCCCCCTATAATGGGAGATCTGCACATTCTCAAATCCACCAGAAGGGGGCAGCCCAATGGCTTAGTGAGGGGATTAGATGCAAAGCTCATACCAGATACCCAATTACCCAGGAAAATTCATTCCAGACTCTGTAGCTGGTCAGAGCACACACCTACTGCCTTGGTGTATATTTGCTCTGGAACTGGGGGTGGACTCAAAATCAACAGATTGAAATTTGGAGCCTGTCCTTCTTTTAAGTATTTCACTGCACTTAGAAGTAGCCATCCATCCCCTTGACCTTATGTTCCTCACTGTTCTCATACATCAGCCACTTGGTCTCCCAATAGACTTGCTTCAGTAGGCTATTGCTTACAATCAAACATAAGTGCAAATATGGTTAATCATGAAAGCAACGCTTGTATGGATTACTACTGCCCAATCCAGAATTTTCAAGTAACTCAGCATTGTGTTCAAATCTCAGGGCATGACCAAACCAATGATCAAATCTCTTTTTTGAGTGTCCACCTCCTTGGACCATTCCTGAAATGAACTTCTGTAATAATCAGGGTCCTAACAGGAAAGAGAAACATCTTATGCAGAATATAATATTAAAAAGTATTAGCAACACTATGCTTCTAAATATGTATGTATGAAATATATGAAATTTGCTCAACTTAAAAAAATTAAATAATTTTAAAGTGTTAGCAAGTAATCAGAAAATCTAAAAGTAAAAGGAGAACATGAAGTATCACAGAGGTAGTAACTGATAGAGCTACCACTCCTAAGTCTAAGGAGACAAAGAACAGGGTGGAATTAGTAAAACTTAGGAAGAATGGCAGAGCTGGGACCTCACCCTGACAAGGGTGTCAGCTGGCTGGTGCTAGTGTCTGAGGCTAGCATGAAGAAACTCATTTTGGGAGTGTTAGAACAACTATAAAACTGTAATTAGCTACAGCATAAGCATGAGTGGCATGCTGAAAACATTTCTCTTCAGCAACACAAACAGAAAGAGGAGGCAACTAGAAATGAACAAGCCACTTTCTTTCTAGGCTTTTTGACTCCCCCCAGAGAAGCAAACATCTACAAACAGAGAATGAAGCTTGCAGCCACAGCATCACAAAGTGGGATATAAAGGAACAGCTTTGAAGGTGAAAGAAAGTTATTAACAAGCATTCTATAAACTTGTTTTGAATACCTCATTTATAAATGCTTTATTAATTTACCCCTCTACAGATATGTCTGCTCTTTTGTGAATCAATATAATTTAATTTCCATTTAGCATCATTTAAATTTTTCTCTGTACCGAAATTGTACTTATTCTAGTCTCAGTCTCTCCCCTCTCCACTGGTATTGAAATTGGACAAGACCCCCTAAAATTTACCCTGAAATGTGGCCCCTTAAAATTCCCTAGAAATGCTATCCGGGATGCCATATGTACCCCGCTACCAGAATTTGGGGTGCCTTACAATTTCACCACGGGCTTATTACTAAATCCCCAATGTTAATAAGCCCAAGAGTGTTCTTGCCTAATATTTAGAGAAGAATTCTAAATACCAGCACAGATAAATGAGGCAGCATGGTACATTTTAAGCTTTTATTTAGTGAGAAAGATGTATAGGAGAGTGAGAGCTTTATTTAGGCGAGAGAGGTAAATAGGGGTTCATGCCAAGCACCAGGAACCAGCCACGTGGATGAGCATCTAGGCCAGGAAGCCTAGAGCACATGGCCCAAAGGCCACGCGCCCTGGAGGGGCAGGGCTACAGCAAGCCTTGTCCTGGCAAGAGGCCAGGGAAGAAGACCAGGCCCAGGCCACACCGTGTCCCGGCTTTTAACCCACTTCCAAAAGGGGAGTGGTTAATTAACCTGATTGGCTGGTGGGCACCCAGGTGTGGCCAGGTAGGGGAATGAGGCCACACAGGGGTGTGGCAAAGGCATCAGGTAGGGGCATGAGGTCACACAGGGGTGTGGTCTTCCAGTTCACAAATCTGATCAATTTTAACCTGTATGCCTGCCTACTTCATTCCCCCCTCGGAGGCTCCAGACCTTAATCTTAAGGGGATGTTGATGGGCGTCGAGTTTCCATCTTCTGTAGCTACTTTCTGCTGATTAGGGGCGCAAACCCTGCCTGTTCTCAGTCTGGAAGTCTCTGCCTATCTCATCTAATGAGTTCACTTCATGAGCTGGATCTCTTTCAGTCACTGGCATTCACAGAGTCTCCTGCATGGTCATCATTATTCTCAGAAGCTGCTGGGTTCTGCTGGGTTATTTTAGATACAAATGAAGGTCCATTGTCACTCTGCAGTTACTGTGGGAGTCCATAGCATGGCAAGATGTCTTTCAACAAGGCTTTAAACACCTCGTGTGCTGTCTTGGTTCGGGTCAAAAAGGCCTCTATCCATCCTGTAAAAGTGTCAATAAAGACTAGAAGGTACCTATAATTGCTTGTTGGGTGCATATTGGTAAAATCAACCAGCCAATCTTCAGCTGTTTATGTTCCCCTCCTCTGCACAGGAGTCAACAGGGGAGGTGGCCTTATGTGGTGAGGGTTATTCTGTAAACATAGTGGCCAAGAGCAAGTCATTTCCTTTATGACCATATTTGGTCCCTTTCCTCCAAAAGCTTGGGAGACCAGTTGTGCTAAGGCATCTCTTCCCAAGTGGGTAGAGCTATGTAATTTTCCATTAAGTGGCCACAATTAAGTGTCATAATTCTGTGATTTAGCATCCACTATCCATTTGCTTTTTAGTATAGCCTCGCTGTCGGGCCCATTCATTCTCAGGCTCCGTATAGTGAGGTTCCTTAGCTACTTCCACAGATTGATGTATAAGGGCCATTTCCAAACTCTCCTGTGTAGCTGCTCTATCTGCTAACGCATTTCCCTGGTTAATATAATTATCTCCCTTCTGATATCCCTTGCAGTGGATGACAGCCACTTCTAAAGGCTCCAGTACTGCCTGAAGTAGAGCCAGTATCTCTTTTCCATATTTAACAGGGGTCAGTGAGCCCTTCTCTTTCCAGATTGCTGTGTGTGCATGTAACACAAGGAAAGCATATCTGTAATCTGTATATATATTAACTCGCTAACCTTTTCCTAGTTGTAAAGCCCTAGTCAATGCAATAAGCTCTGCCTTTTGGGCTAAAGTATTGTGTGGTAGTGCTTGGGCTTCTATCGTCTGCCTTTCTAAGTCCTTCCTTCAGATAGCTGCTGCCATCAGTAAACCATTCAGCATCTGGATTTTCCAGGGGCTCATCTCGTAGGTCTGGCCTACTAGAGTACCTGCCTAATTCATTCCCCCCTCAGAGACTCCATCCCCTTAATCCTAACGGGAGTTGATGGCCGTCGAATCATCTCTTCTGTAACTGCTTCCTGCTCATGAGGGGTGTAGTGCAGGTCCTGCCTATCCAGTGTCTGTAAGTCTCTGTCTACCCTGTCTAACAAATTTGCGTTGTGGGTTGGAGCAGTCTCTATCATTGCCAAGGTCTGTGTCCCTGTAGTCAGTTACACCCAGAAGTTGAGTTCTAAGGTTTCTGATTGGCTTATAGGAACAGTCAGGAATGTCTTTCACATTCACCTGTGAAGACTTAAGAGGTAGAAGTTTAGTCCTAATTTCACGGAAGTAGTCGTGTTCACTAGCACCTGGTCAGGTCCCTTTTACCTAAGCTGAAACTGATCTGAAGAGGATCTTCTGTGAATGGCTTGCTCAGGGATTTCTAATGTTGGAGTGTTTGTTAAAAACTCCTTGATTCCTTGGAACACCTTTGCAGCTCCCCTGCCCAGCACAGTGTCTGTTTCAGAGGCTTGTAAGCAAGCACAAGGCTTAGAATCCAGATGCTGGAATCCATAACTCTCGTAGTTACCCTTTTCAGTACGGAGTCTGCATCAGGGCCTCTTTAAAGCTAAATACAGAAGTTTGGAATCCAAATCTTGGAACCCAAGTTCCATAGAATCCTGTCATCAGCAATTCCCAATACCGGAGCTTTTATTTAGAAACTCCTTAGTTCTCTGGAACAACTTTTGCAGCTACCCTTTTCAGCACAGAGACTGCATCAGGGCGTCTTTAAAGCTACACGCAAAAGCCTGGAATCCAAATCTTGGAATCCAAAGTCCATAGAACTTTGCCATTCTCAGAAATCTCCTTGACTGCCTTCAAATATCAGACCCTATGTTAACACATGCTAGATAGGAATTTCACAGAGACATGTATGCAAGATTTCCCATTTGAGGCACTTACTAAACCTCAAATAAATATCTAAAAACACAGGCAATGGAGTCTGACACTTAGACATAACTAGAACTTATGATGCATACTATCACACAATAGAGCAAAGCAAATCTTTGGGATTAAGTTTTTCCATTAAAGTTACTATTGTAGCTCTTTTGAGAACAGAGATCCTATATGGGAAGTTGGTACACAGTGACTCCTGTTGTTAATTTAACAATTAACACTCGTATGCATGATGTCAGTGATCACCCTAGGCTCTTGACATGCGCTGCCTAGGTCATGGAAGCCTTCTGAGTTCCGCAGACTCCATCAGTATTCAGACAAGGCCATAAGCAAATGGAAGTTTTCTCCTCCCTCTGGAGAAAAGTCCATCCTTCGATGGCCACTCTTCCCTACTGGGATCTCACCCAGGGAGGTTCTCCACGTAGAGACCTTCTGCACAAGTGTCCTGGCTTTCCATGCCTGAAATGCTCTTTTGGGCTTTCCAGCCAGACCAGAATGCCTTTAGGGCTGATCTTGAGGTCACTGAGTGCTACTCAAAGCCATCACCACTCTATGAGTCCACTGTACAGACTGCTTCCCATGTTGGAGCATTTATTCCTCTTTAACTTTATTATTAGTAGTAATAAACACTTAATCCTATTGACATGATCACTCTAACACTTAATCCCGCCTATATGATCACTTTAAAACTTAAGATGTTAACATTACCATCTAGCCCAAAGGGGATTTGCGATCCCATAGCAATTTTTAACTGTACCCTTAGAAGTAACTCCGTAAGAATGTGTGCAGAGCTACACCACTTTACAGTCTCTCTGTAGGACCTGAGAAAATAAAAACAGACACAGCTCTTCACCAGCTTAATTATCCTTAGGCATTTTACATGGATATATTGTATTGGCTATAATTCCTTAATCAGACCCAGCTGAGGGGTCTCCCAATTATTAAGTGTAGATCTTCTAGCGAGTCTCCAAAAGAGCAGATACAGAACTGCCCATACTTAAATTACTTTGTAACCTGGGGAGACAAAAGGTAAATAGGGTTAAGCTTTGGCCTAGTTATATTTCCGATCATTTACCTTAACCTGTGATCTGGCATTTCAGTGCTACTATGCCTGTTATGGGGTTTAGTGTATATATCACACCAAGGAGATATAAAACACTCAGTCTGAGAAAAGTCATTTCAGACTGTTATAATCCTGCCTCAAAAACAAAAATAAAAAAACAGGTTAACAGTATCATTCACATTCAGATATATACCCATTAGATGTCCACTGAATGCTGGAAAACTGCCTCATTTATCTATGTATCTCTTGTGCCTTTTTTTTAATTTGACAGGTAGAGTTATAGACAATGAGAGAGAGAGACAGAGAGAAAAGGTCTTCCTCCCATTGGTTCACTCCCCAAATGGCTGCCACAGCTGGTGTTGTGCCGATCCGAAACCAGGAGCCAGGTGCTTCTTCCTGGTCTCCCATGGGGGTGCAGGGGCCCAAACACTTGGGCTATCCTCCACTGCCTTCTTGGGCCACAGCAGGGAGCTGGACTGGAAGAGGAGCAACCAAGACTAGAACCGTCACCCATACAGGATGCTGGTGCTGCAGGCGGAGGATTAATCAAGTGAGCCATGGCACCGGCGCCCTCCTGTGACTTCTTAATAGCAGGTATTGAATTATTGAATTTGCTCATTGCTGAATCCCCAGTGCCCGAAACTGGATCTCACAATTGTGTGTGTGTGTGTGTATGTGTGTGTAAAGAATGATTAAATGAGTAAATGAATGAATTTAACTGAATAGATTGTCATCCCAGGGAAATTAGCTTTGGGGATTTTGAAAATGGGAGTGCCTTGGTTAAACAGAATTCCATCTTAGAAAACAGAAGAAAATGTCTTCTTGTAGAATCATAACCTAATCTCAAACTCTGAAAACTTCTCAACATCAATTCACTGCCTTCCTCTATTCTTCCCCAACTATGTCAACAGTAAGATATCTGCCAAAATACCACAGGTTGAAATTGATCCAAAACCCAAAGCCAGTTACCCATGATACCACAAATGTACCGAATATGGAAAAAAATGTATTTGGCGTAGATTTCCCTGAAAAGATAAACATTATATTCAAAACAAAGGAAGAGGCCGGCGCCGTGGCTCAATAGGCTAATCCTCCACCTTGCGGCGCCGGCACACCAGGTTCTAGTCCCGGTCGGGGCGCCGGATTCTGTCCCGGTTGCCCCTCTTCCAGGCCAGCTCTCTGCTATGGCCAGGGAGTGCAGTGGAGGATGGCCCAGGTGCTTGGGCCCTGCACCCCATGGGAGACCAGGAAAAGCACCTGGATCCTGGCTCCTGCCATCGGATCAGCGCGGTGCGCCGGCTGCAGCGGCGGCCATTGGAGGGTGAACCAACGGCAAAAGGAAGACCTTTCTCTCTCTGTCTCTCTCTCTCACTGTCCACTCTGCCTGTCAAAAATAAAAAAAAAAATAAATAAATAAAATAAAATAAAAAAAAATAAAAAAAAAAAACAAAGGAAGAATAGATTCAAGCATTCCTGTGGAAAGCAACAAATCGCTTCAAATCCTGTGGTAACAAGGAGCGTCAAGAGAACTAGCACAGTTTAATCATTGTTCTAGGTTACTGATAAGAAAATACAAAATGATGTAAACTAGATGGTTGAATATGAGTTTTTAGCATTTATTCCATCACAAGGACATCAACTACAACAACCATCCACATACAAAAGTATTTTCACAAGAGTTAAGGAATCCAGGTGTGATACTGCAGTACCTGCATAGAGCACTAAAATAAGAAAAAAATGCACGGAAGAGGGAAGGAAGGATAGTTTCATGTTATGTACCTCATCCTTTCCCCAAAACTGGGCAACACAGGGTTGTGATATCTCAATGCGGGGAGGAAGAATAAAGTGGGAATCCAGTTTCATCCTGGACCCAAACCAGTTTCATGCTGATCTCCACAAACTCAGGCTCCATATCCATGCTGGCAGCGGGCTGGAACACCCAGACAGCAGACTCGGGTTCCAGAACTACCTTTAGGACCCCAGGCACCAAGCCCTCCGCCATGGTCACAGGCCCTAGTCTGGCCCTCAATAGAAGCAGAACCACCTAATAGACATGCTCAGGTTCACCTCAGGTCAGCATCCCCTGTGGACCTAGTATTGAGCTTTCCCCAGTGCCAGGTAAACTACTATGGATACAGGTTTCAGGCCCATTTCCATAGACATAGTCATCAAGCCCACCCCAGTGGACTTCAAATAGCACCAGGACAGCCTCTGGACGTGGTCACCAAATCTGCCCATGTGGAAATGGCTTTAGACCTGGCCCAGTTTACCGAGGCTCCAGGCCTTTCCTCATGGATTTCAGGTAGCAAGCTGACTTCTATGGACCCAGGTTCCAGGCTAGATCATGGGCTAAACTGAGTACCAGTCCAGCCCATCTAAGAACTCAAGCAGAAAACTCACCATGGCTTCTGTCAGCCTACCCAGACTCTCTTGATAGACTTTATGTGAAGGGCTTTCCCCACCACAGTCAAAATGGAAAAACTGAAAAACAGGTACCTACTTCTTAAAAGGCACAAACATGAACACAGGCTCACAGGCTCACAAACAATCTTGGAAATATGACAAAACTAAGGAATTGACAATAAAGAAATTGAGATCAATAACTGGCAAAAAAATTCAAATAATTGTCTTTAAGGTCAATGAACTAAAATAAAACACAGAAAATCAATTAAACAATGCCATGGAAAAATGCGGTAATATATTTTATAAATAAAATAAGAAGCTACATAAAGATGCAGACAGCACAAAACACAACCACAGAGAAGTTCTGGAGCTAATGAAGATAGATACAGAACTCTAACATGTCATGTAAACTTCAACAGCAGACTCAATCAAGAAGAAAAAAAGAATCAACTAACTCCCAGACAGGTCATTTGAAATTGAAAACAAAAAAGCAATGGAAAAGAGTATAAAAGTTTTGTGGGACTGATAAGACATCATAAAGTGAACCAATGTATGCATTATGAGAGTCCCATAAGGAACAGAGAAGTAGCAAGATGTAGAAAGCTTATTTAAAGAAATAATGACAGAAGGCTTTCCAAATACGGAGAAGGAAATAAGCATCCATGTCTGTAAAGTTCAAAGTATCCCAGGTAAGTCTGACATAAAGAGATCTCCAGAGAAACATCACCAGGATGACTGCCTAGAAGTGCTTGGCCTGCTTCCTCCCACAACAAAAGACCAAACAAGGAAGAACAAGTATTTCACTGGAGTGCTTGAGGAGGAGCAGCAGAATACAGAAGGCATGTGGCAGAAACAGCATGGATTCACATCATGAATGCAGAAGGCATGTGGCAGAAACAGCATGGATTTACATCATGAATGCAGAAGGTGTGTGGCAGAAACAGCATGGATTTACATCATGGACATATAAAGTAGGGAGCCAAGCATCTGCTACTCCATCGCTCAAGATCAACTCAACAATAACAAACTTTATTCAATGGGAAAAGGGTAAGCAGGAGACCTGGGACAGTCCTTACTTACCTGAGACATTTATCCCTGAAGAACCCTGTGGTCTTTCCAGACTCTGAGCCCAATTTGGTGAGCTGCTCTATTACCACAGCATGGCAAAAAAGCATTCAAAAAGTCCAGTTCATAGTGTACCCTCTTGCTCCCAAGGAATTACTTACTGTGTGAAGCCATCTTGAGACTCCATCCACTTAGAGTCCTGTAAAGAAAGTGGGTAGTTACTCCCAGCACCTCCACTGACCCAGCCCTGAAAATCGACCTCCTACAACCCCAGGAAGAACCTTGGTAGCCCATTCTAAATGGCTCAACCAGCAGAGTCTCCCAGGAAAGAATCAGATTCACCCATCCTTCTGCTTCTCCAAAAGCATCTTGTGGTCTGTCCATACAGCTTCAGCCTTAAGACACAACTGAGAAACCATCCCTGATTGGCTTGGAATTCTGGGATTCTTGGAAGCGGCCAGGTATACCTGACATCATGATCTTGACCTGAGAATGTAAGCAGATAGCCAAAGTGCCATAGAAGAATTAGTGGCCCCAACACCCACCTATGACTCAAGGAAGCTGTCAAGCAGCCTTTCTTCCATAGGTCTCCCACCCTCCTATGGCCCCAAGAAATGATTGAGCAGCCATTCTCAGACGCTCATACCACAGAGGCCCTGAGAAACAGACTCTTGGCTCTACTGACTCACCCATATTTGAATCTAGAAAGAAGCAGGAGAAGACTTTCCCTGACCAGATTGGACACTGGAGGCACAGTGCATTCAGTCTTTGGACTCAGAGAGGTGCCCCATCTGGCATTGCTAGTGTACCCTAACACCTGCTCAACACTCAGACACTTATAACCACACTATTCTACTACCAGGCATGATCTACTATATCACGTACTATATTATACGTGGGCCAACTAGGGTGACCACACTTTATATAACCTGAAGAAACTATCAGATGTCCAAATCCACAGCCAGATGCATCACAATGAAAGCTTTGATAAAGCCTAGCACATCTAAGGAAGTTGCATTCCAGTTTGTGATGCAGTTCCACAACCTTTGCAGCCTTGGCTTCTGAGACATATCAATATACCGTCAACATTGACTACAACTGAAGAAGCTACATGGGTATCACAATAAAGGACCCACTGGGAGCTAATGCCAATAGAGTATATAAAATGAATGCCTGGAAAACGTTGCCAGAAAAAAATCTTTTACTATGAAACAATTTTATAACATCGCTAAAGGCAACTGACTCACAAGATGCATAGACACCAATGCAAGAACATAAGCAAGAAAAATTAAGGTTGCATGGCCCCTCCACAGTCTAGCAATACATCAAAGAGAAGTGGAAATCAATGATTGCTTGACAAAGAATTCAAAAGAGTGATTTTACAGAAATTTAAGAGAATATACAATTAATGAACAGGGAGGCAATTTATGATATTAATAAAAATTCAATCAAGATATAGAGATCAGGAAAATGAATGAGTTAGAAATCTTGGAGCCAAAATAGTCAATAAATGAATCTTAAAGTACATTTGAGAGGGGTGATCATTTGGCATACAATTTAAGACAACATTTGGGATACATGCATCATGTTTTGGAGTGACCGGGTTTGAGTCCAGCTCAGCTATCCATTCCAGCTTCCTGCTAATGTGCATTCTGGGAAGCAGCAGGTAAAGTTTCAAGTACATGGGTTACTACCACCCACAATGGAGACCTGGACTGGGGTCCTGGCTCTCGACTTTGGTTTTGCCCTGTCCTGGTTGCTACAGGCATTTAGGGAGTGAACTAGCAAATGGAAATTCTTTCTCCCTTTGCCTCTCTCTCTCTCTTGAATAAAGAAAACCAATTAACTCAGTTGAAAGCCTCACTGAATTGAGCAAACAGAAGAATTTCTGAAGTTGAAATAAGCTAAGCAGATTTTTTAAATGTTTAAAGAATGAATAAAATCATCAATAGTTATGGGACACTAGTCAGAAAATGTTCACGTTATGAGTATTTCAAAGTTGATGAGAAGGGGAAAGGCATACAAAACTATTCAATTAAATAATTGTTGAAAACTAGAAAACATAAGAATGTACAGGTCCATAAAACTCGAAGAACTCCAAATGGATTTGGCCAAAGATGATCCACCCTGAAGTGTATTTATAGTCGAACTGTTAAACATAAAAGATAAAGAGAATACTGAACAAAACAGGAAAGGGGCAGATGTCCACTAGCAGACCACATAGTTCCCAAGTGACTGCAGATCACTTGCGCTGCCAGGGTCATTACCTGGGAATCTACTGCCATTGTGTCAGTTGTGAACTGGCAATCTTGAGTGCCAGAGGTGAGGGAACCCTTGGTGGTAGGAACCCCTGCCATGGCCACCCAACCACTAGAAGCCTACAGCTTCACAATGGGGTTATCTCTCCTTACCAGACTACAAAGTCCCTGAAATAAGAAATCATGTCCTACTTCTCTGTGTATCCCCAGAATCTAACTGATACACACTTTAAATTGCATTTGTGGTATCATAGTTACTGGAACAATGACTGTAAATCTTTCTAGTGCTTAACTATAAAGAAAAAGAAAACATTGGTATGGAACAGCAATATACACAAAAGTGCTTGTATGAGGATAAAGTTAGAAAAAAGCAAAATCCAATTGTTCTAAGACTAAATAAGATGAACAGTTAACCGAAACTATAACCTCACAGAGTTTGGAGTCCTCACTCATTAAAAGCAAGTGAGCTATCAGGGAGAAGTGACAGATCTAAAAGTTTTCACTAATACCAAATAAGAAATCAGGAGTAAATAGCAATCAAAATTTTATTAGAAAACAAGAATGGCATAGTACAAAATGGTACAACTCTTGGGCTTCTTGGATTGGTGATTGGAAATCTTACAAATTGTGGCTCAACTCTAACAATAGAAATATAGCAAAAACTTCAAAGATTTTTTTTTTATTTGAAAAGCAGAGTTAGAGTGAGGGAGAGAGAGAGAGAGCGAGCGAGCGAGCACTGGCTCACTCCCTAAATAGTCACAATGGGCAGAGTGAGCTGGGTCAAAGCCAGGAGCTCAGTGCTTCTTCCAGGTCTCCCATATGGGCACAGGGGCCCAAGGACTTGGGCCATCTTCTGCTGCTTTCTTGGGCGCATTAGCAAGGAGCTGGATAGGAAGTAGAGAAACTGAGTCTCAAACTGGCACCCATATGGATTGCAGGAGGCTTAACCTACTGTGCCACATGCTGGCCCCACAATGGTGATTTCCTGAATGAAAATAGAGAACCTTCCACAAGGACAATTACCGAGTTGGCTATTGAAGATACTAAAGGATTAGGAAATCATATACCTATAAAATTTTAGTTCAAAATTTATGTACTTTATACATAGTTAATGGAAACCATATAGCTTTATTTATATCTCAGGTTGCTCTAACACCCAAAAATACACTAACTGCAGAACTGCACACATTTGAGCCTACATATGACACTGTTAATGGAGAATCTTGTTCATTAGGATTAACTGACACTGCTTCCACTATGTGCATTTCAATAGTGTCTGAGGAAAATGCCTTGTCTTCAAATTGCAATGTCATTATGGCTGACCATCCTCCAGTTCAAGAAATATTGATTGCTTCAGAAAATAATGAACATATCCCTTCATTGGCAGAATTAGTATCTGAAGTCAGAAGTATATTAAACCTTAACAACTTTCATTCTGAAAACCGCTCTGCTTTTGACGTTAAGACAGACAGAAAGATGTGTGGTACCCATATGACAGTAGTTTGGAGATTCCAACGCAGAAACTTTGCCATCAGGTGGAAACAAAGCAAATATTTTCATGTTAGAACCTATTATAAGGACCATAATAATAAAACATAAAGGTCACCACCTTTATGTCAGGTTGGAGAAGAAGACTTGATGACCAGGAGAGTTCAATACTGGATAGTAGCACCAAAACAAAAATGTTTCAGTGCTCTGCCATAGATTCTGTCCAACATTTTTAATAGGTACTAGGAGTGGAATCAATTACAGGAAGCTATGCAATAGTTCAATATTCATAGCAGAAAATGATACAGACTAAGAAAAAAGAGTAGATTCAGCAGACAGGGTTTCTTTGTGTATCAGTACACAAAAAGAACCCAATGTGAAGATTCAATAATTCAAGGGACACAGAATGAAAAACCTCCACCAAAAGATGAGGAAATTTTGTGGTATTGGGAAGGTGGTAGGTGCTTAATTCATCACTACACAAGAACAACCACAAAGACCCTCTTAATAAGAACTCGAGGTAATCCACAAATAGTTTATGCAGGCAACTCTAGGTGGAAACTTGCCTGTTTCTCTTACTTGGGCAAGTCTAATCCACTACCAGGTCATGTAAAGATCAAAGTATCTCAGAAGACGCTATCTGAATAGTCCTTCTTAAAGATTATGGCATTAAAACCCTATGACTTGAGAGGGCTCTTATTTATAACATTTAGATGAGAAAAACTCAATTGTGATGCCCTAGCAAGAGAATAGTTGTTCTTGTTTTCAAATGAAGTTTTAAATTTTTATTTTTTTAATCCTCCACTTTATCTGAGTGGTAGAGACAAAGAGACAGAGAGACATCTTCCATCTGCTGGTTTATTCCAAATGCTTGTGATAGCCAGGGCAAGACCAGGCTGAAGCCCATATTTGAGAACTAAATACAGATCTCCCATGTTGGTGGTAGAGACCCAGGTACTTGAACCATTATCTCAAGCTGAAATTGTCAGTGAAGCCAAGATGCCATCTCAGGCACTCTGATGTGAGATGTGGGCATCCAAACGCTGCATCAAACACCAACCTCCAACATGAAATTTTTTTTTCTTTTTTTTTTTTTAATTTATTTAATGAGCATAAATTTCCAAAGTACAGCTTCTGGACCACAATAGCCTCCTCCCCCCCCCCCGCCCCGTGTCTTCCCTCCCATCCACAACGCTCCCCTCTCCCACTCCCTCTCCCCTTCCCCTTCACATCAGAATTAATTTTCAATTATCTTTATATACAGAAGATCAATTTAGCGTATGTTAAGTAAAGATTACCACATTTTGCTCCCACACAGAAACATAAAGTGTAAAATACTATTTGAGTACTAGTTATAGTATTAATTAAACACCTAAGAGTAATTGTGTATTAATTACAGAGCTCAACCAATAGTTTTAAGTAGAATATAAAATGCATCTTTTGCATTGTTGTGGCTTCCCCCCCGACCTCCCTCCCTCCCGTGGCCCTCCCCTCACCCACTTCCTCTCCCCTCCCCCCCCCTCATCACGTTTCATTTTAGGTTACCTTCATATACCGAAGATCAATTTAGTATATACTAAGCAGGGATTTCAACAGGTTGCACTCACACAACCGAACCAGGTATAGGGTATTGTTCGACTAGTAGTGTTGTATTTGAGTTTCATAGATAATCATATTAAGGACAGAGATCCTGCGAGGGGAGCATGAACCCAGTGACTCCCGTTGTTGATTTAACAATTGGCACTCTTATTTATGACGTCAGCAATCACCCGAGACTCTTGCTATGAGCTGTCTAGGCTATGGAAGCCCCTTTTGTTCACCAACTCTGAATTTGTTTAGTCAAGGCCATATTACAGTGGAGGTTCCTTCCTCCCTTCAGAGAAAGGCGCCTCTCTCCTTGATGGCCTGATCCTTCTGCTGGAGTGTTGTTCACCAGGATCCTTCATTTAGATTGTTTTTTGCCACCATGTCATGGCTTTCCATGCTTGAGAGACTCTCATGGACCTTTTAGTCAGATCCAAATGTCCCAAGGGTTGATTCTGAGACAGGAGTGCTGTTTTGGGCATTTGCCATTCTATGAGTCTGCTGTGTGACCTGCTTCCCCCGCAGGATCATTCTCAACCCTTTTGATTCTATCTTTCATTATTTGCTTACACTGGTCTTATTTGTGTAATCTCTTCGACACTTACCCTGTTTTTTGGATCAGTTGTGTATTTATATTTGTCTCTTTACCGAGTGTGCTGGCATTGGTACCTGCCTCCTTGGTAGGATTGAGTTGAAATCCCCTGGCACATTTCCAGATCCACCATTGGAGGTAGGTCTGAGTGAGTATGTGCCGTCCTATATATCTCCTCCCTCTCTTATTCCCACTCCCACCAACATGAAATTTTTAACCTCGTATATTGCTTATTTTATATGTGAGCAAGAACAACGATTGTCTGTGGACAAATCCAGCATCAATTTTTTTTTTGACAGGCAGAGTGGACAGTGAGAGAGAGAGAGAGAGAGAGAAAGGTCTTCCTTTACCGTCGGTTCACCCTCAATGGCCGCTGCGGCAGCCAGCGCTCCTCGCTGATCCGAAGCCAGGAGCCAGGTGCTTCTCCTGGTCTCCCATGCGGATGCAGAGCCCAAGCACTTGGGCCATCCTCCACTGCACTCCCGGGCCACAGCAGAGAGCTGGACTGGAAGAGGAGCAACCAGGACAGAACCAGTGCCCCGACTGGGATTAGAACCCGGTGTGCCGGCGCTGCAGGTGGAGGATTAGCCTATTGCGTCATGGTGCCGGCCCAGCATCAATTCTTAACCCAAACTATCTTTCATACTTATATTTTATGGGCAACATTATTACAATGGCACTATTACAAGAGAATTTACTGATATTGGATTCTCTCTACCATTCTACTAGTGCATGTTACATAAACATCCTACTATTAAGGATTTGGAATCTATTGAAACTGAACTGTGTAATTCTCTTATCTGGATCAGAGGCAACAGCATTGGAGAATATGGCTTAGAATGTACTTTTCTGCTGACATGGAGATTTTGGGAAAAGTTATTTCATGTAAACTGAAGTTGGAATATCCTGGTGACTGAGGAGAACAAAGATAACTATGTCAGCTTAATAACATAAGATGCAATTTTTCTTAAGAAATTTTAAGAAAGACCGAAGTTTTACTTGATGGTTTTAATGAAATTGTTTCAATTCAAAAGCACAGTACTTTGATCCAAGAGTTGGCAGTTATTTTGTGTGGCACACAAGAGTTTGTCTTGGAAGCTTGAGAAGGAAATCCTGTTTAGTAGCATTATATAAGAAATAGCAAGCAAATAATCTGGCTTTGGCAGTTTGTGAACAAAACAATGAAATAAGAATGAAACTATTGCAGTTTGTCACTGGACCATGTTGTTTACCTCTAGAGGGATTTTATTAAATAACAGGAATTAATGAACCTCAAAGATTTTATAATGAAAAAGTTGGCAAAGATACCTGGTTACCAAGAAGGCATCATGTTTTAACCACTTGGATCTAATACTACATAAGAGTTATAAATAGCCAAAGGAAAAAAAATAGTTTTCCAATTGAAGAAAAGAGAATTTAGATAATAAATTCAGCCTCTTGTCTTGAAGGAACTCTTCCATGTAAATATCCAGGGGGCCGGCACTGGTGCATAATGGGTAAGCCACAGCCTGCAGTGCCAGCATCCCATATGGGTGCTGGTTTGAGTCCCAGCTGCTCCACTTCCAGTCCAGCTCTCTGCTATGGCCTGGGAAAGCAGTGGAAGATGGGCCAAGTGCTTGGGCTCCTGCAGCCAAGTGGGAGACCCAGAAGAAGCTTCTGGCTCCTGCTTTCAGACTGGTGCAGCATTGGTCTTTGTAGCCTTCTGGGGAGTGAACCAGCAGATGGAAGATCTCTCTCTCTCTCTCTCTGTCTCTCTCTCTCTCTGTCTCTCTCTCTCTCACACACACACACACACTCTGCCTTTCAAATAAGTAAATAAATCTTTAGTAAATAAATAAATATCTAGCCAAGAAAAAGTGTATAGGTAGTGCATTTAAGTGATTCATTCTGTACAATGAATTTTCTGAACCTCTCAATATACAAATGGTTTCTGTTTTTCCACTGAAATATGCCCAATTAATCATTTTCTTAAAGTTTCTGACCAGGATAAATCTTACCCTTTCATTTTGAAGTAAGCAAGCATTTTACTAAAATTTAGAAGTACATCTCTAAATAAGAATGTGTGGCAGTGGATTTAATTTTTGAGAGCCTCAAGTATATTAAAAAGTCACAACTACTCATTCAAAAACAGCAAAGATTATAATAACATTAATTGTAAATGAATTAAACTCTCAGAATTAAAACATACAGACCAGCTGAATGGAATTAAAAAACCAACCAACCAAGAAGAAAAAAAAATTAAAAAGGCAAGAGAGAGCAGGTGTTTAGCTTAGCAGTTAAGAAGTCTGCATCCCGTACTGGAATACCTGTTCTGATTTCTGACAGCATCTCCTATTGCCAATATTGTGCCTAGGAAGTAATAGTGATAGTTCTGGTTCCTGCACCTCTCATGAGAGATATGGATTTTGTTCTTAGCTTGAGGCTTCAGCCCTGGCCGTTGTGGGCATTTGGAGTGTTGGTCATTGGATGAAAGTGTTCTTTCTCTCTGTCTTCGTCCTTCTGCCTCAAAATTAATTGTTTTTAAAACAACAGGACTCTATAGTATACTGCCTACAAGAAATTCACTTTACCAGTAAAGACACACATAAACAGAGAGTGAAGAAATAGAAGAAGAGGGGCCGGCTCCATGGAGCAGGTAGGTTAATCCTCCACCTGTGACGCCGGCATCCCATTTGGGCACCGGTCCTAGTCCTGGCTGCCCCTCTTCCAACTAAGCTCTCTGCTATGGCCTGGGAAAGCAGTAGAAATGGCCCCAAGTGCTTGGGCCCCTGCACCCACATGGAATGCTAGGAAGAAGCACCTGGTTCCTGGCTTCGGATCAGTGCTGCATTGCACCATCTGGGGAGTGAACCAACAGAAGGAAGACCTTTTTCTCTGTCTCTCCCTCTCACTGTCTATAACTCTACCTGTCAAATAAATAAATAAAAGCTTTAAAAAAAAAGAAAAATAAGAAGATATATCATGAAAATTCAGACAAAAGCAATACTAGCAATACTTGTGTCAAGAATATAAACTTTAACATCTTCAAAAAGAGACAAAGCTTAATATATATAAAAATAATCAATTCAAAGAAGAAATTAAAGATTATAAATACATATGCACAAAATACTGGAGCATCCAATTATATAAAGCAGACATTATCAGGTCAAAAAAAGAGATAGACCATAATACAATAACAGTTGATGATTTCAACACACTACTTTCATCAATAGACAGATTATTCAGACAAAGAAATCAAAAAAGAAACAGGGAAATTAAGTCATACTATAGACCAAATAGAGCAAACAGACATCTATAGAACATGAAATTTTCTACAGGATAGACCACGTGTTAGGCCACCAAAAAAATCAAAAGCTTTTCAAAAACATTGAATTCATAACCAGTATCTTCTCTGACCGTAACACAATAAAACCAAAATAAATCAGAAGAAATTTTAAAATTGTGCAAGTACATGGACAAAAAACAATATTCTCTTGAATAACCAGTGGGTTTATTTAGAAATCAAAAGGAAAATTTAAGAATTTCTTGAAACAAATAAAAATAAACATACCAAAGTCTATGGCATGTAGCAAAAGCAGAACTAAAAAGGAAGTTTATTGCAATGAGTTTTCTATATGAAAGACTGTGGCCTTGTCTAAATAAGATCACAGTAGGTGAACTCAAGAGGCTTCAATAGCCTTGGCAGCTCATGACAAGAGCCTCAGGTGATTACTGAAGTCATAAATAAGAGTGTCAATTGTTAAATCAACAACAGAAAAACTAGAATATTTTTTAAAAAACAACCCAATTACTTAACTCGAGAACTAGAAAAATAAGAATACGTACTCAAAATTTGTAGAAGGAAAGAAAAAATAAGTATTAGAGCAGAAATAAATTGAGCTTTTTAAAAATACAGAAGAGCAATGAAATGGAGAGTCAGGTTTTTAAAAGACAAATTGAGCAACCATTACCTAAATAACTAAGGAAAACAGAGGATGTAAATAAATAAAATCAGAAATGAAAAGAGAGACATTATTATTGATACCACAGAAATTCAAAGGATAAGTAAAGAGTATTATGAACAACTATATTCCAAGCAATTAGAAAACCTAGAGGAAATGTATAAAATCCTGAATAAAACCCACCAAAACTGAACCTTAGAAACAGAAAATATTAGACATGATAGTTGATACCACAGGAATTCAAAGGATAACTACAGAATATTATGAACAGCTATATTCTAACAAACTGGAATGTCTAAAAGAATGGATATATTTCTGGACACATAACCTATTGAAGTTGAATGTTGAAGATGTTGAAAACCTGAACAGACCCATAACAAGTAACAATACGAAAAGCCCTGGATTGGATGGCTTTGCTGCTTGAATTTTATCAAACTCTTAAAAAACTAATATCAATTCTTTTCAAACTATTCTAAAGTATTGAAAGATATATCTCAACAAAATACAAGCAAATTGTAAAATTAACTAGTAAATTAGTAAACTAAACTATTAAATTCAGTTCAACATAGAAAAAATAGTAAGTGCAATATATCAGAACAGCAAAATGAAGAGATTCCAGGACAGCTGAATAGGAAAAAGATATGTTGATTTTGACCAGAAGAAGATAATAGAAGAAACATGGAGGATGTGCACTCCCAGGGGAGAAGTGGAGAGAAGTTTTCACTGGGAATTCCACAGAAAGAGGAGAGACACTGTGAAGCGAAGTGGACAGTACACGCATGCAGCATTGAGCAAGGACACCACTCATGACTCCCACATCCGGGCTCTGGAGGAGTCACTAGCTTCTGAGAATGAGGTGAGAGCAGATTATGGAAGCCCTGGTTACTGGTGATATTGCCAGAGGGAGAGCCCTGTGGACCACACTGACTTTGAGTCTGGTCTGGAGCCCTAGCAGGAGGCTGGGTCCCAACTAATCCCATAAAAGAAACCATATTTTTCTCCCTATTCACCTACAGGGTACTTGGTGGCCAGCAGGGAGAAAGAACTCTCTTAACACAAGTAGGTTCTATGGTGGCTCTAGCACATGTGACTAAGAGATTTTATCACAGAATTAAATGAAGGATCCGTGTTGACTTTGAGTCTGGCATGAATGGTTGGCAAGAGGCTGGGAACCCACTTAAAACTGTGAGTCACTCTCATCCCCCAACCCTATCACAGGTCCAAAGGTTCAAACTGCCAACACAGAGCACACAAAGGCAACTGGCTGTTGGAATGCCTCTGCTCTATCAATGGATGAGACAAGCTACTGACACTGAGAGTGGATACTCTCTACCCTGTGACTGTGGGAACTATGCATGCTATGACTGTGGGGATTCTGTGACTTCATGATAGGGCATGGGATGTAGCTGGGTCCCTGGGCAGTCACTGTGTCTGGCATCAGACACTCAGAATATTCTGGCCCCTCCCAGCACATATCTATGAATATCCACGGAAGGAGCAGATACTCACTAAACCACAGAAGCATAGTTAAAAGATAAAAGCCAAAAGAGGAGAAAACAAGTATTTCTGCAAATACTGAAAAATAAATGCAGAAATAGAAGAAACTAGAACAAGGAGGACAATATAAGTTGCCCAGAAGAACGCAACACTTCAATATTACAATGTGAAGATGAAGAGATTGATAAAATTCATTAAAAGGAACTCAAAAGAAAGATCATCATATTACTCAGAAACAAAGAGATACAAATTCATGAGATAAAGAAATCTATACACAATATGGATGAAAATTTTTGCCAAGAGATAGAGATATTGAAGAGAACTCAAACTAAAATATTAGAAACAAAGAATTAAATATGTCATATAGAAAACACAGGAAAGCCTCAGCAACAGACTTGATGAGGAAAAAGAATATCCAATCTTGAGCACAAACCTTTAGAAACATTTCATCAGACAAAAAAATGAGAACAACTGAAAATAGTTTTCAAGATTTATGGGATGCTATCAAATGGCCAAATATACATATCTTAGAAGTCTCTGATGGCATGGAAAGAGAATTGATTAAAGGGTCTATTAAGCAAGATAATATGAGAAAACTTCCCTAATTTGGAGAAAGAAAGTGATATTCAAGTACAAGAAGGGTATAGAACTCCTAATATAAACAGAAAGGTTCTTCATCCAGACATATTATACTCAAACTTTGAACAATAAAACTTAAAGATTCCAGAATGCGTGCAAGAGAAATGTTAGGTTACCTTCAGAGGATCCTCATTAGACTAACAACTGATTTCTCATCAGAAACCCTACAAGCTAGGAGAGAATGGAGAGACATAATCCAAGCCCTAAAAGAAAGAAACTGTCAACCCAGAGTACTGCACCCATCAAGCTCTCATTTATAAATGTGATTCTTAAGGATATGCTACACACAAAAATAGAGATGACTGTCATCATTATGAAAGAATGTGAAAGCAGAAAAATCTCCTAGGAAAAGGACAAAGAAAATAAAAAGCAAACAATAGTAATATTTATGCATAAAATGTTAGAGCCAAGATGTAACTTATCAATAGTAACCTTGAACATAAATGGCCTAAATATTCCAATTAAAAGATACAGACTGGCTGAATGGATTAAAAAGCACAATCCATGTACTTGCTACCTATAGGAAACACACCTCACCAATGGAGATACTTGCAGAATGAAAGTGTAAGGATGGAAAAAGATATTCCATGCTAAGAGAAAGCAAAAATGAGCAAGTATAGCTATCTTAATATCAGACAAATACACTTTAACGCAAAAAAAGAGACAAAGAATAGCATTATGTAATGATTAAGGGATAAATTAAACAGGAAAATGTAACTACCATAAAATATTTGCACCCAATAACAATGGATACATTGTTTTCCATAACAAATGTCAATGGACCTAAAGGGCGACATAGACTCCCAATACAATAATAATATGGGACATCAACACCTCAGTTTCATCAATGGGCAGATCAACTAAACAGAAAATCAACAAGTCAACAGAGCTAATCTACACTGTGTGCCAAATGGAATTAAATGATATATACAAAACATTTCATCCCACGGTTACAGAATATACATTCTTTGCATCAGTACATGGAATTTTCTCTAGGACAGACCATATGCTACACCATAAAGCAAATCTCAGCAAATTTAAAAAGATTGAAATCATACCATGCACCTTTCCTGACACAATGGAATGAAGCTGGAAATTAACAACTTAAGAAACTGTACAAAATATACAAACACATGAGACTGAACAATATACTCCTGAATGGAGAGCAGTCTTAGAAGAAATCAAAAGGGAAATCAAAAGATCCCTAGAAACAAATAAAGATGACAACACAACATATCAAAACTTATAAAATACATCAAAAACAGTGTTAATAGGGAGGTTTGTAGCAATTGGTGCCTACATAAAGAAATTGGAAAGGCATCGAATAAATAAGATATCAGTGCATCTCAAGGTCCTACAAAAACAAAAATGCAAGACCAAATTTAGTAGAAGGAAGGAAATAATATTAAAATTACAAAAGAAATAAACAAAATTGAAACAAAAAAGGAACAAAAAGTAAGTGGAATGAAGAGCTGGTTTTTTGAAAAAATAAACAAAGAACCTCCCAAAAGAGGGTTGTCTCAAATCAATAAAACCAGAGATTTAAACAATAGATGTAACAACAGACAACATGGAAATAAAAAGAATAAATCAGGAATTACTAAAAACATTTATTTGCCAATAAATTGGAAATTCAAGGAGAAATGTATGGATTTCTGGACACATACAGTCTACCAAAGTTGAATCATGAAGATAAAGAATACCTGTAAAGTCCAACAACAAAGACAGAGATTGAATCACTAATAAAGAGTCTCCCACCAAAGAAAAGCCTAGGACAGAATGGTTTCACTGCTGAATTTTACTAAACTTTTAAAGAAGAACTAACTTCAGTTCTTCTCAAATTATTCCAAACAATTGAAAGGTAGGGAATCATCCTAAACAGAACTATAGGGAATAAATCCAAACTCGTTTTTGATGGCAGCCACTTGATACCAAAGCCAGATGAAGACACCACAATAAAATCAGTCTACAGGCCAGTATCTCTGGTGAGCACAGTTGCAAAAATCCTCAGAAAAACACTACCAGGAGATATTCACAGCATGTGAAAAAGAGTAAATATCATGATTGAATGGATATAGCTCTAAGATTGGTTTCACATACACAAATAAATTGATGTGATAAATTGCATTAATGAAGAAAAATCAAAATTACATAGCTGTCTCAATTAATACAGAAAGAACATTTGACAGAGGTCAATATCCTTTCTTAGTTAAAACTCTCCGAAATTTGTATATAAAATGTAACTTCTTCAACATAATGAAAACCATTTGTGAAAAGTCCAGTGCTAACATGGAGAAAAACTGAAAGCTTTTCCACTGAGATTAAGTGGATGCAAGACTGACTCTCTTGTTACTTCTATTCAGCTTTATACAGGAAATGATAGCAAGGACAATCAGATGAGAAACAGTAAAAAAAGATGTCCAAATCAGAAGAGAGAATTAAATCATTCTGTTTGTTGTCAACACCAATTCTTATACAGAAGACCCCAAGGGCTCCACCAAAATTTGTAAGAAAAAATAAATTTGATGACGTTGCAGGACATACAAAATACCTGTTGCATTTGCATACATTGATGGCAAACTACTTGAAAAGGAAATGAAAAAAATCTCATCAACAACAGAATAAAAAAAGGCAATAAATCTAATCAAGGAAGTAAAAGACCTGTGCACTAAAAACTGTAAAACACTAATGAAAAATGTTGAAGAAGAGGCAAATAAATGGAAAGATATTGAATATTCATTGACTGGAAGAAGTAATATTACTAAAACATCCATACTTCTCAAAGTGATCTACAGAGTCAATGCAATCCCTACCATAATTCCAATGATGTGTCTCACAAAAGTGGAAAAAGCAGGCGAGGAAGTTTTGCCTGGCAGTGAAGGCTCTGGCTGGGATGTACACATCCCATATCAGAGTGTTGGAGCTTGAATCCTGCCTCTGCTCCTGATTTCAACTTCTTGCTAATGTGTACCCTGGAAGGCTGGGCCCTTGCTACCCACTTGGGAGACCTGGATTGAATCCTCACTTCCTGGCTGTGGCCTGTCCTCATCTGTCATTATGGATATTTGGTGAGTGAACAAGCAAATGTTATTTATCTTTCTGTCTCTTTCTTTGTCTTCTGCCTCTCAAATAAATAGATGATTTTTGAAAGCTAGAGTCATCACACGCCTTAGCAATAAACTATGTCACAAAGCTATAATAATCAAAACAATTTGATATTGCAATAACAAGAGATATATGAGCCAATAGAGGGTCTAACCACTAAATTCACTCATTTCAAGTTGATTAATCTTTGACAAAGATGCCAAGAACATACTATGCAGAAAGGATAGTTTCTTCAGTAAATGATGTTGGGAAAACTAGATAACCTGCAAAATAATGAAATTGGACCTTTATCTTATAACATATATAAAATCAACTTACAAAGGACTGAAGAAGTAAATATAAAACCTGAAACTTCAAAACTTCTGGAAGAAAACAGGGAGGGCCGGCGCTGCGGCTCAATAGGCTAATCCTCCGCCTGCGGTGCCGGCATAGCAGGTTCTAGTCCCGGTTGGGGCGCCGGATTCTGTCCCGGTTGCCCCTCTTCCAGGCTAGCTCTCTGCCATGGCCCGGGAGTGCAGTGGAGGATGACCCAAGTGCTTGGACCCTGCACCCCATGGGAGACCAGGAGAAGCACCTGGCTCCTGCCTTTGGATCAGCGCGGTGCACCGGCCGTGCCGGCCATTGGAGGGTGAATCAACGGCAAAGGAAGACCTTTCTCTGTCTCTCTCTCTCTCAACTGTCCACTCTGCCTGTCAAAAAAAGAAAAAAAGAAAATAGGGAGAAAGTGTCATGATGCTGGCTTTAGCCATATTTTGGACACCACATTATGTCACATGAAATAAGCCAGGTACAGAAAGATAGATGCTATTCATTCTCACCCACAGGTGGGATCTAAAAAGGCAAACTCACAGAGGAAAATATTAAGGTGCTTGCCAGAGAACTGGGTGTGGGAGGAATGTAATGATGTCGGTCCAAGACTATGAATTTTCAATTATGAAGGACGTAATAGAGAGCATGGTGACAATAGTTCAAAAACAGTATAGCATATTGAAATTTGCCATGACAGTAGATCTTAAATACCCTCACTGTCAAAAATAACAATAATTATGTGAGATGATGGACTTTTACTTAGCTTGATCTTTATGATTGCAATGGATATCAAACCATTATATCGTATATCTTAAATATATACATTTATATCAGTTATATCTCTCAAAAAAGCTGTAAAGAAAAAACAAAAATTCCTAAATTTTGCATCCATCTATGCATCACCAATTTAAAAATATTTTTAAACTTTTTAATTATATAAAGGGTACAAATTTCATGTACTCCATATAAACAGCTTTAAGAGAATAATAACACTCCCCACCCTATTCTCCCTCCCTCATTCCAACCATTCCTACTTCTTTTCTTATTTTTTTAATTTATACAGTGGCATACTTTGAATTTACTTTATAATCACAAGCTTAACCCTCCACTAAAGAATTCAACAAGTACTAAGTAGAAAATCGCTGTTCCTCAAGAGCATAGACAAGGAGAAAACACTCAGGGTTGTCAGTTAAACATTCTTGTTCTTATTGAGTTCCTATTGAAAATTCAACTCTATAGCGTATTGAGCAAGATAAATAAAAAGCACTCATGATTTTATCTGATAAGAAAAATGAAATCTGACAGGGATAATAATAAGCATTTGAAAGACTATTAGCCAAAAACTCCCAGATGGATGCAGTGATAGCTAATGTGGGACATAAGAGTTGATCTATGAGACCTTACCAGCAAAGTATGCAAGTGCCAGCAAATTTGTTCAAGGTCCCAAAGCAGGCAGAGGACCTGTACAGACAAAACAAAAGTGGAAGGGTCTCCCACTTCCAATTCAGGCCTTTGCAGGACGTCGTTTCTCCTAGGCAGGTAGATGAGGATTATAGTTTGTATGACGGACAGTACCAGACACTCTGGCACACAGGTATGTTCAGAGAAATGGTAAGATTAGCAATGCGAGGTAGAATGTGGATGCCAGTGAGAAGCTCCCGTCAGTCCCTAGAGTGGGTTATAGCATCACGAGTGGTTTAGGAAGATTAATTCCCCAGGGCCATTTAAAAGCCCAGTTTCAGAGCAATCTCCCTAAGAAGGAGAAAAGGAAACATCCCTGAAAACAAAAGAGCTCCCTACAAAGAAGAGAGCTGAGACCAAGTTCGTTTGACAGGGTACCAGTAGTCCCAGGAAGACAGAAGGAAAGGAAAAAGGATTCTACTTGGGGCCGGCACTGTGGCGCAGTGGGTTAACGCCCTGGCCTGAAGTGCCAGCATCCCATATGGGCGCCGGTTCAAGACCCGGCTGCTCCACTTCCTGTCCAGCTCTCTGCTATGGCCTGGGAAAGCAGTGGAGGATGGCCCAAGTCCTTGGGCCCCTGCACCCGGGTGGGAGACCGGGAAGAAGCTCCTGGCTCCTGGCTTCGGATTGGTGCAGCTCCAGCCGTTGCGGCCATCTGGGGAGTGAACCATCGGATGGAAGACCTCTCTCTCTGCCTCTGCCTCTCCTCTCTCTGTGTAACTCTGCCTTTCAAATAAATAAATAAATCTTAAAAAAAAAAAAAAAAAAAAAGGATTCTACCAGTCTGCCCTTTAACCTTCCTCACTGAACAGCCCTCTCTGCTTGGCCCAGAGCCCCCTCTTGGCTAACTTGAGGGATCACTAAGAGATGATGTGTCATAATATACTGTTATTGGAGGAAACTTCCAGAAAGGAGATTAAATCACCTTCCCCAACTCCCTCTTTCTATTCCTAGGATCAACAGAACCAACAGAATCACAAAGCCCGGGTCCCAAGCTTGGGAGGCCATGTGGTAAGAGTGGTCCTGGAAGGAAACGTGATGGATGAAATCCAGAGATCTGTAAATCACAACAAGCCAATGCCTCTGGCTACTGTTGTGGGCCCCCCAAAACTCTCTTAGGTCCAGAAAATAGAATAATAAGAAATATAAAGTGCAAAGTCATCTGGAAAAATCTCCCCAAAACCTCACAGATTATGCAAAAATTGAATTGCATGGATAGCACCAGCATTTCCCACACTTTAATTTGCTCGTCTCCCAAATATCCTGGAAATCAGATGACAGAAACCTGTTCAAATCACTCCTGCTCAGCCTGGCTTTCAAACTATGGATTGTCTATTGAATTTGGAAAACAGAAAACTGAAGTTCATAGAGAATCCAAGAGACTTACCAGGTAGCTTCCTGATGACCTCTTACCATATTAAACCCTTAAGCACTACTCCAGGACAGAAACTGAGATTTTAACAATCTTTTTAAAATCTGTTCCAACATCCTAGTAAGAGGTGGAGCTCTGTAAGTTCAAACCATATAGCCATCCAATAATTTTTTGAACACCTGCTATACACTTAGCTGGACCCTAGTCAGAGAAATAAGAAGATGAGTAAGGTGCAGTCTTTGAGTTGAAGACCCAATTATGAGATAATGCAAAGTTACTGAATTATTTATAGAGACCAGAAAAGTCAGAAGATCAGAAGGGGGAGTATTGTAGAAACTGGACTATTAGAAAGAGCTAATTGCCCACAGAGCATCACCACCTATGTGAATGCAAACGCTAAATATGCAGAAATCCCGGTTGGAGACATTTGCTCTATCTGAGAACTTTGGAGAAACAAAAAGAAAAGGCACGAAGATATCTTGCTTTGCTTTGTTTTTTGTTTTTTTTTTTTTTTTAACAAATCCATTTTATTTATTTATTTATTTGACAAGCAGTTACAGACAGTGAGAGGGAGAGAGAGAAAAAAGTCTTCCTTCCGCTGGTTCACTCCCCAAATGGCTACTATGGCTGGCACTGCACCAATCCGAAGCCAGGAGCCAAGTGCTTCTTCCTGGTCTCCCGTGTGGGTGCAGGAGCCCAAGCACTTGGGCCATCCTCCACGCCCTGCCCCGGGGCAACAGCAGAGAGCTGGACTGGAAGAGGAACAACTGGGACTAGAACTCGGCATCCACATGGGATGCCGGTGCCGCAGGCAGAGGATTAACCAAGTGAGCCACAGCGCCAGCCCACAAAAGGTATCTTATAAGAAAATATTTTCCTTACTAGTTCTGTCTCCTTATGAAGTAGAACTGCTCAACAAATAAATTGAGTCTTACTGAATGCCAAACAGTTTTCATTTACTAGATAAAGGTTTTCAGGGACTAGCCCCACATGTCCTATAGCTAACTTAGCACAGCAGCCCACAGGCAGGAAGGCAGCTGTGTTTGTTACAGGCTGAATGAGCCTCTGGGATGGACTTTGAGCAGTGACAGGAGCTTCTCTTACAATGAGCAAGGTGAGGTATCATTTTTAACTAAACCAGACCATTTTTAGAGTAAGAGATGGCACTATTAATAAAGATACCAGCACAGCTGATGTAACTTAGGACTGTCAGGAACAAACCAGGATGAGTGGCTACCCTAACTGTGGGAAAACACGCTCCCGAATTTCCACAAATGCTTGAAACCCCATCATTAGAAGTATATTACTTCAGTTTAAAACATTCCTGTTTCTGGGCTGGTGCTGTCGTAGCTGGTAAAGCTACCACCTGTAGAGCCAGCATCCCATATGAGTGCAGGTTCGAGTCCTGAATGCCTACTTCTGATCCAACTCTGCTATGGCCTGCTAAAGCAGTAGAAAATGCCCCAAGTCCTTGGGCTCCTGCACCCACACCCACCTGGAAGAAGCTCCTGGCTCCTGACTTCGGATTGGTGCAGCTCCGGCCATTGAGGCTAATTGGGGGAGTGAACCAGCGGATGGAAGACCTCTCTCTCTCTCTCTGCCTCTCTGTAACTCTGCCTTTCAAATAAATAAATAAATATGTAAAAAAAATTCTTATTTCTTAAAACCCTTGTTCTACTTTTAATGATTCCTTAGTCATTAGCCACTGTTAGTCCATTTTTCATTAGTATAATGAAACACCTGATACAGGTGTACCTCAGAAGTAAAAGAGGTGTATTTGGTTCAAAGTTTTAGAGTTTAAAGGGCATGCTCCTGGCATCAGCTCAATTCTGGTGAGGACCTTTTAGACTGTGTTTCCTCAGGACAGGAGCGTACATGGGACAAAGAAATTATATCCCCAAACTGGAGGCCAGAGTTCTGAGTGGTGTGTGGGGCTCAGGCTTTTGAGAACTAACCAGGGTCTCATAAGAAATACCTTAATCTCTTTTGCAGGCATGTCCACAGCTGACCTAAGGACCCTCTATGAGGCCTTACCTCTTCAAGGCTCCACCACGCCTTCCTGGGGAGCAAACTCTCCACACGTGAATCTTCAAGGGGGCCAGGCTGGGGGCTGAGGGACAACCTCCAGACCACAGAAGCCACTTAGTGAAACTGTTACTCATAAGCCATGCTGAGCCATGGCTACCTGGGGTAAGGCTCTGAGAGATTCACGCAGGGCATGCACCTGCATTCTGACACTTGTGTTTGACAGCATGCTCACCTTCCTGTGCTCTCCCCCAGGCTTGTGGCTTGGTACCCTGGGGCTGCTAGTGCTTTTGCTAAACTCTAATCATATATTTCTCTGCATTCTTTAAGTCCTTGCTCAAACATCGAGGCAACTACGTGTCTTTATCCAGTCTTTACACACAGAGAAAACTTGTCACACTTCTGCATTTGGGGAATAATTGTTTTTAAGCCAGTTTTATGGTACAAATCATGATCAAAACTATGTTGAAATTGGCAATGTATGTGTCATCCTCCCATTATACTTCCATCTACATTTCCCAATACAGTGACTAACACCTAATAAACACTTCCTACATCTTCATTCCTTTCCCTCCTTTTGCTTTCCTTAAGTAGAGGTACCACATTGCCAATAATCCTACCAGGTGTTAGCTGTGTGGCCCTGTGCAGGTTGCCCTGAGTCTCAGTTTTGCATCTGTAAAGTGGAGAAAGTGATATCTGCCTCAGAAAGTCCTTATGAAAGTAAGTCAGCATATTTAAACTGCTGAACCAAGTGCCTGGTACCCAGTGAGTTCAGAATCAACAGTGGTTATTATTAGTGGCAATATTATTAGATAATTATAGGTATATAATTCAATATATAAAATTAAATAATATCAATATTATATCTAATTCTGATTCTTCCAAATTATGAACATGAGGTCCCATTCGTGGTGGGGAAGGGACACACAGCACACCAACAGCTGCTTCCAAAGAGATACGTGCCAAAGATTCTCTCTCCTGCTCTGCTGTCTCAACCCTCTTCACTCTCTGCTGTGTCTGTGGAAATTGCCAGCTTAGTATCGGGGCACACAGCGGGGCACACAGACTAAAAAAGTTTGCCTTAATCATTTTAATTGTATTTTTTGTTTTCCTTGGCTTATATTTCCCATCTCTGAAAAGCTTTATTGAGGCGTATGCAGCAACTTAAGATTTTCAGTGAATGTTAAAGGGGAATTAGTAATTATCTAGCTCATTTTACCAGGGAAGATCTGAAGTCCAACAAGAATTAGCCTAAAACATACAATGTAAGGGATAATTCACTGAGTTTTTGCTGTCTTTACATTAGAGAAGAATATGAGACTGTTTGAGTATTCTAAGACATGGCTGGCTTCTACTTAACACCGCATAATCCACTGGGCCAGACACTCTCTAGCTTCATTTGACATATACTACCTGGAAGGATATACTTCCTGTAATGCAAGACCCGAAAAACTAAAAACAACATTTGTATGACTTCCTTGCTATTAGGACTTGATTGCAATTTAACTTTTGCATGAGATAGACAACTGAGCTTGGAAGGGAAAAGGAAGCAGAGACTCAGTTTCTGAGCATGTTTTTGGGCAAACACATTCCAACCATTACAGGCAACTATGGCCACACAGGGGCTTCCTCCCTCTGGTAGTCTAATGTCACTAGTCCTGTGGAAGCCCCCTAATTTATGCTCCTCCAGCCCTTCTACATTTTACAAGCCTCTAATTCCATGTATTATGTCCCTTCTTTGTGAAATAGAGTGGTTTCTACTTCCTGAACTAGTAAATGAATGAAATGCACATAACTCATAACTTAAGATTTTAAAGATGGAAAAACCATCTTTGAGGCATGCAGCTTACAGTTAGTCATTAGATTCCCAAACTTCTGTTTCCCAAACAGCTCTTAGGTGCTGTTTCTATACTACGTTTTCCTGACACTGCTGGCATTCCTGTCCTTGGCACTCGGCATCTCTGGCCTAGATTATTGAAACAACCGGATTCTAGTCTCCTTGACTCTGGTCATCATCTACTCTGGTCTCCATGTTAATCTGGTCTTGTCTGATTTTGTGGCTTAATTGTTCAAAACTCCTGAATGGATCACAATCACCTAGAAGATGGTATCCAGACCCTGGAGTATGGCAGTTCAATAGCCTTTATCACCTGTACCCTGTGTGTTTAACTCATCTTCTATTCCCGTCACTTTATGGCCCAACCACACTGAACTAATTGTTCTTTGTCACGTTCTATTTTCTGTGCGTTTGCACTTATTTTTGTCTCTTCCTGTTTTGTGTTTCTTGCTTGTCTATGTAGCCAACATTTATTCATCCTTCAAGTCTCAGCACCACCCTCACTTCCTCCTGAAAACACTTCTGCTTATACTTGTCTCCCAGTTGGACTTACCTGTTCTTGCTGAAGGCTGGCACTAAACTGATTTGAAACATCCAGGTGACACTTACCATCTCTCTCTCCACTAGACAACGTGTGTCCATATGGAAAGCACTGTATCTTCTCATCCTAGAGCCTCCCAAAAGGTTAATACAATGTGTGATATATGGAAGAGAAGAAGTGAGGGAGGTATGGGTGGGAACAAAATGGAAGCTAGAAGAGCAGGTAAAGAAATGAGAGGAAGCTAGAGATCAGATTCAGTGACTTCACAAGTCTGACCTTGCATCCACTAGCTTTACAAAGGTTCATCATCGGGAAGAGTTAGCTCAGCTCCTCAGGTCAAGTTCATTTTACTTTCCGAAAATTGGACTATTTTTCACCGTTGGCACAACAAAATATTTTCTTACACTCCAGGTGCATAGCCTTTGTTTGTATATTCTTTAATTCCAGATCAAAAATAAATAAAAGAATCATTGTTCCCATAATCTCCCAGGGGTTTCATCTTACAGCTCTGGTGACCATATCAGCCACTATTTTGTTTTGTGGAACCAGGACCAGAGACCTCCTTCTTGCCCTTCCCTGTTTCTTTCTTTCCTTGCTCCCTCATTCCCTCCCTTGTTCTTCTCTTATCAGTCCTTCTCTCCTGGGATCTACACCATGAAAAACTCAAGAAAACAGGAATTTTTACTTTAAGAATAATGACTCCTCCCCCTTTCTCACTTTTTATAACAAAAAGACATTGAAGAAAAAGCCATTCTCTTCCACATTTAGAAAACAGCTGGTTCTCTAGGGAGAAGGTGGTTCATCGAGAGGTAAGGCTTTGTAGAATCAAGCATTGAAAGTAAGAAGAGGATATATGGTTTGGTGGATTTAATGCAGAAGACTTGACTTCCACTTCTGACTCTAAGACCTTGAAGAACTCATTTCTTATTTTGGAGTGAGAAAGCTTTATTTGCATTGATTTGGATTGATGATTTTCAAGGTCCTTCCTGCTACAGTATTTAATGTCTACAGTTTGGGAACATTAAACAATCAAGAGAATAAGTCAGTTTTAGTAGGAAGATGCTTTTAAAATTTCGTGGAAAATGGAATTAAAAGATAAGTATATAGTGGCACAAAAAGCCTTTTTAATGCATGCAGTGTTTTTAGAATGTGCACATTCCCATGCCCATTTTGAAGATCCTTCACATCGTAGTATCCCAAAAGTGGTAAAAATGATGAGCATAACCTGTTAATGTTCATCTATGCTTTCTTTTATTGAGGTAAGCATTCCAATACATAAACATCAACTGGTAATTTCTACTGAGAAGCCTCAAGGATTATAGGGCACTCTTGAAGAAATTCTCTCCAGACTCTCCAACAGGCGACCATGGGGAAGAGAGTGGCTGTCGTTGGAGCTGGTGTCAGTGGCTTGGCTGCCATACGGTGCTGTCTGGAAGAAGGGCTCCAGCCCACCTGCTTCGAAAGGAGCGATGATGTTGGAGGCCTGTGGAAATTCTCGGTGAGTGGCACATCACACAACACCAGTGGAAAGAAGTGGGGAGTGAGGGGAACCTGAGTAAAATAAAATCTAATCAGTTCTGGCCAGCACCATGGCTCACTTGGCTAATCCTCCACCTGCAGCGCCAGCTCCAGGTTTTAGTCCTGGTTGGGGCACCGGGTACTAGTCCCAGTTGCTCCTCTTCCAGTCCAGCTCTCTGCTGCATCCCGGGGGGGGGGAGGGCAGTGGAGGATGACCCAAGTGTTTGGGTCCCTGCACTCCCATGGGAGACCGGGAGGAAGCACCAGGCTCCTGGCTTCAGATCGGCGCAGCACTGGCCTTAGTAGCGGCCATTAGGGGAGTGAACCAACAGAAGGAAGACCTTTCTCTCTGTATCTCTCTCATTGTCTATATCTCTCTCTCTGTCTCACTCTGCCTGTCAAAAAATAAACCAGTCAATCAATAAATCTAATCAGTTCTAACTCAGGCATGAGAGGCAGATCACAAAAGCTCCACATCTGGGATTAAAATCTTATCTCCTGCATCACATTGATGTCTGACCATGCAAAACTACCTCACACCAGAAGGGCTTGTCCTAAAATAGGACATGTCTGGCTCATTTAGCATGACCACCTGCATTGTGGAGTCCAGGATTTTTTCTTTATTGACAAACAAACCTGGACAGAGGTCCTGAGATCAGCAGTCTTTAATTCTAGTCTCAATTGTTTGGTTTTCTAAGCAGACAGATTCCAGGCAAGTGTCTTTCTTTCTCGACTTTGAATGTCCATTTGACAAATATAAAGTTTGGAAATCAGGTTACCTCTAGTGTGCCTTCCAATGTCACCAGCATGCGATTCTATAATTAATGCATGTCTTTGGGGCAGGTATAAGTTATTATAAATCATCGTGTGCATTACTTGTGTAGCTATTGAATAGTTTATCAGCTCTTCCACACTCATAAGGGAAAATGACTGTCTTTGTCAGCTGGGTGTATTGTTGTAGAAACAATAGAATCGGGAAATAATCATTATAAATATAATTTCTAAATTTCAAAATACAGGTTTGGAGAAACTTCTAGCCTTTCTATCTTGAATTTCCTAGCCATTGAGTTTGGAGGCAGATGATACAAATGTGGCTTGAGAAGTACTGTATCTACATCATTCATCTTGGAGCCATATTCTATCCAGAGAATATGGGCACCGTGCCCAACCGACAACAGCAGCTTCTTCCAACAGAGGAAGGACAGCAAGGCTGAGACCACATTAATATTCATCACAACATGTTCATTACAAAAGCCTCCTTTAAAAATTTTTTGATTTTGTAATTTCAATGTATTATGTTAAATTTTTATTTCCCATTAGAGAGAAGTGAAGAGTTCACTTTCTTTCATGAAATTCTCTTGTTTATATTTTCTCAGAGAAGTGTGTCTAATTTATACTATATTATATAATGTATCTCTCTTTGCCAACAAATGCTGCTTGCATATACATCCTTTCAGAATTTAGTGCTAGGCACTGAGATGACAAACATGGCACAATCACTCAACATAAATAGGTCCCACTCTATTTGATGAAGCAAGCCATAATATATGTCCACAATCTTTTAAGAGTAAATCAGCAAAAACCCATATGATTGCAAAACCTGTGCTGTAGTAATAAAGATGAGAAACATGAGTTGAATTCACATGAGGCTAAATCTTACTTTGTTTTATGCCACAGAAACTGTTTTGCAGTGCAAAGGTGAGGAACCTTCTTCTGCCAATGGCAGTTTGAATATTTATAACATCATTTGTGAGCCATACAAAATTATCAACTTAGAGTTAGCCTGCTGGCCGGCGCTGCGGCTCAATAGGCTAATCCTCCACCTGCAGCACCAGCACACCAGGTTCTAGTCCCGGTAGGGGCACTGGATTCTGTCCCAGTTGCCCCTCTTCCAGTCCAACTCTCTGCTATGGCCCGGGAGTGCAGTGGAGGATGGCCCAAGTCCTTGGGCCCTGCACCCGCATGGAGACCAGGAGAAGCACCTGGCTCCAGGCTTCGGATCAGTGTGGTGTGGCGGCCACAGCGCGCCGGCCGCGGCGGCCATTGGAGGGTGAACCAACGGCAATGGAAGACCTTTCTCTCTATCTCTCTCTCTCTCTCACTGTCCACTCTGCCTGTCAAAAAAAAAAAAGTTAGCCTGCTATCAATTTATTGAATTTTTTGTACCTCCTGTGGTTGTCTTTTATGGCCATGGGCTATACATTCCGCAGCCCTGAATCACAAATTGTTGCCACAGGTCTCACTAGGAGTGTTATAAAGCCAGGTCCAAAAAAAAAAAAAATCATACATTGCAAAATATATCTGGTCCTTAATGTTTCAGAAGAAATTACAATAAGATATCCCTGGGTGACTGTGAACTCAGTGGACAAGTGCCTTGAGTTCTTGAAAGAGGGCTGACTACTGAAATCTTAGGTCCATCAGTCTTCCTGTGGGGATAGCTCTTAGCTGAGTCTTCAGAGATGTCCTTGGATGAGGGAAGTAGAGGACCACCACGAAACACAATTCCAGAGAGTGCCATTTCTGCCATTTCTTGAGTACCCTGTGAACGGCACCCCTTAATCTTATGTAGTCACTGGCAGTGGGGCCATATGAGGCAGGGGAAAACAGCAATTCATGAAGGGCACAGAGAAAGAGAGCTGAGTTAACCAGTGTAGCCAGATCACAAAATTTATTTAAGAAAGTAGTGACATATCAATGAGATGCAAAGTCAGAGTCTGGCTCATTCACAATAGTCTGTTCTATAAAGTCTTGTGTATAAGCAACAATTCTACTGAAAGGCCCAGTGGGTGATATGAACATATACAAATACTTGAGATTTTACCCCCCTCCTAAGCTATGCAGTTCTCTGTTATAGAAATCAGAGTCAAAGTTTTGAACACCTCACTTCTTCCTTTTCTTAAGAAAAGTTCCTTGGGACAATGTAAAATCTGAAAGGGATTTTTGAAAACTGTTATATAAGCTTTCATCTTGCAAACTTTTCATGTGCTTTTTCAGAAAAATGAACACTCAGTGGGGTTTAAACACCTAGCATGCAGAATATGAGCATGTTTTATGTTCCATACACTTTTTTTTTTTTGACAGCAGAATGGACAGTGAGAGAGAGGGACAGAGAGAAAGGTCTTCCTTTGCCGTTGGTTCACCCTCCAATGGCCGCCGTGGCCAGTGTGCTGCGGCCGGCGCACGGCGCTGATCCAAAGGCAGGAGCCAAGTGCTTCTCCTAGTCTCCTATGGGGTGCAGGGCCCAAGCACTTGGGCCATCCTCCACTGCACTCCCGGGCCATAGCAGAGAGCTAGCCTGGAAGAGGGGCAACCGGGACAGAATCCGGTGCCCCGACCGGGACTAGAACCCGGTGTGCCGGTGCCGCTAGGTGGAGAATCAGCCTATTGAGCCACGGCACCGGCCTCCATACGCTTCTATATAGGGTGAGTCTCATGTCTTCAAAAGACTTCATTGCTGCTTTAATAAGAAATTGTTCAACAAGCACTAAGTTAATATAGTTTTAATTGCAAAAGAGGAAAGCAATGGAACCAAGACTGTCTGGACTTTCTCCCCCACTCATTCATTAGTATATCCATTCAATACATATGTACTGAGTACATTATGTGAAAGGTACTGTTAGGCAGGTACTATTTAGCCAGGCAGGAAGCATTTTAAAAGTAGAGAAAAAAACAAGTATTGGAATAGACGTGAATACATGATCAGGGCATTAAAGACAAAGGGAGCTTGGTGGAAGCAGAGATGATTAGACAGTGAGACAAAGGCGTAATGAAGGAAGCTTTTCACTTGGAACTTGGGTGTATTTAGGCCTGCAGAAGGGGGGCAGATAGGTAGAGATGGAAGGTGGAAGGTCAGGACAGACTGCTAAAATGCATGCTCCACATTCTTGAATCAGCCTGGGACCTTACCCTCAAGTCATTTATGTTCTAGTGGGGAAGATGGGAGATGAACACAGTTAGGATCCAAAGCAGATGGTGCTAACATGCCCACAGCTGCTTCCGTCTCTGATTCTCCAGCAAGCTCTCTCAGCCAGGGGTACAGCTGAGCTTCATTTCTTCTGTACTGGCTCTAGCTACTCCACATATTGAAACAATGAAGACCTGTGCTCTCTGGAGCATTTGTCTGTTATATAACACCTGCCCCCCCCCCCCCAGAACAAACATGCAGGGAAAATCCCAAGCTCTTTCCTCCTTCTGTTATGATTTGCTGTGGCCATGGGTCAACAACTGAGAACTTCATTCAAGACAAAAACACTCCATGGCCTCAGCAGCTCTGTTTCCCAGAGCAGAGACTTCATATTTTTAACCAAACCCTCATCTCAGTCCTCTCTCCTTTCTATGAGCAGCTGACACATCTCCTTCCCACCTTTCCTTCCCAACTCTGTCAACAACAGTCAACAGCTGTGGTTGAACAGAGGAGACTCCATCTGCCAGGCAGGAGCCCCAACCTTCCCCTGAACTCCACAAAAATTTCAAAGAGAATCTAAAAAAGTTTAAATCTCTGAGCTTTGATGTTTATGAGAAATACAGCAACCATGAGTGTTGCTGTAAAGGAAGATGCATTATTTTCAACTTGAGCACCACTGAGTCCTCAGGCAGCCCTCCTACCCCTCACCCCCCAAGACAGAGCTCTCTATCTTTTCCCCAGTTCTCACTCCGTCCTCCAGAGGCCAGCTGGGTTAGGAGACACATAGACATAGACATCCTGCAGCCAGCAGCAACGTGGCTTTCTGTCCCTTTCCAACATTGTGCAAGAATCCCCCCAGGACGCAGGGAAGCAGGGGATGCCAGCTTTTAAATGCATTTTCAAATTGCCACATTGTCACACTTTCATTGTGTCCTTGCCTCAGAAAGGAAATATTTAGTTTTTCATTTAATCTTTGATTGCTTTCTCAAAAAGAAACCGCTTTTCAATTACTCCATGGCTTGGAAACAAAGTGCCAAGATCTAACACATGCTTGGATGCCTCTGGTTTCCTTGTTGTTTTGGTGAGGAGGGAATACCACTTGCTGGTGGGAAGAGAATTCCTCCAGCACAGAACTCATGAACAACAGAAAGGTGGTTCTCAAAGTGTGGTTCCTTACACATGCAGATGCTCAGGCTCTACTCCAGACTTGCTAAATGGGAAATTCTGGGGGTGACATCCAAGAATTGAAGGCCTTGGAGCCCTCCAGGTGATTCTGAGTAGATCAAAGTTGGGGAACAACTTCAGTGCAGGGTTCCTTTGCCAGTGAATATTCACTGGAGTCCAAATATCATCCAAATAGGCTAAAAGTCACAGCCTCCTTTGGATCGTGTGTGTGTGTGTGTATGTGTGTGCTTAACATGAGTGTGAGATCAGATCCAGTGATGGTGTAGGAGAAAAAAAAAAAGACAACTCTAAGGGACACTAAATACAGAGCTAATCTCTAAACACAGAAGTAATACTAGTGGTGTGCAGAGTAAGAGCTTGAATGTGGAGAGAGCACCAGTTCTGTGCCAGGTGCTGTGCAAAGGGCTTTCTATTCTGTACCTTACAGAGAGCCTTTGAATGTTCTTTAATTTTCTAATTTAAAAAGGTTTTTGGCACCTAAGAGTTGATTATGTGCTAAAGAGAACACCATTCTTGGCTTCTGTTTTAACCATTTTTATTCTTCGTAGGACCACGCAGAAGAAGGCAGAGCCAGCATTTACCAGTCTGTATTCACGAACTCCTCCAAAGAAATGATGTGCTTTCCTGACTTCCCTTACCCCGAGGATTACCCAAACTACATGCACCACAGCAAGCTTCAGGAGTACATAAAGTCATTTGCTCAAAAGAAGAATCTTTTAAGATACATACAGTTTGAGGTGGGAGCCTCATAGTTTGTGTTGTGGGTACTAATATGGTTTGGGCTAGAGTAGCAGTAAACCTATACAACCTTCTGTTATAGAAATCAGAGCCATATGTGTGAACACCTCACCAATCCAAGGTTGCCTCAGATGATAAAATATTACTACATTGATGTTTTTCCCTGTTAGATTCATTTGCCACTGGTCTCTGAGAATTTTTAAGACATTAGAAAATGCTGGAGTTACCTAGCCTATCATAGTAAACATTCTACCTTCATGCTTTGGTGTTTTGAATACAACATTCTCTAATGCATATTTATACTTCTGTGCCTTATATGCCAGTAAGTTGCAGTTTAAAAATGTATTTGTTAAGAACCCTGGATTATGAAGACTGTGACAATGTGATTAAAACAGCCATTGCCTTCATCCCTCACCTACCTACTTCATTAGATTTCCTCTTAAAGTGCCTGTAGAGTTATGATACAGAAGCACTGTTTATATCAATGACAATAATGTTTTACAGTTGAATGGAATCCTTAATTGTTAATTGTTAACTGCAGACAGTGTAATGGGAAAAACAATCAGAAAATCATGAATTGGGATTATTTTACATAATTATATTACCTGGAGTTGTTCTAAACATATAGTTTTAAATTCCTCATTATAATTTTTAAAAAATATTTATTTTCATCTACCAGAAATGCAGAGTAACAAAGAGAGACAGTGATAGAGAGATATCTTCCATCTACTGGTTCACTCCCCAAATGTCTGTAATAGCAAGGTAACAGTAAGTCAAAGCCAGGAGCCAGACTTTCCATCCATGTCTCCCACATGGGTGGCACAGACCCAAAGACTTGAGTCATCATCTCCTACCTCCTAGGATGTATTAGCAGGAAACTGTACCACAAGCAAAGTAACTAAGGCTCGATGCATCATTCCGATGTGTGATGCAAGCATCCCAAGCAATGGCTTAACCCCATGTTGTAGCAGGATTCACGTATAGAGACAAGACACCAAGGCCTTTAACAGGAAGTAGTCTTTTAGTATTTATGCCAGCATAAAGACAGGTAGAGTTTTTTATCCAAAACTCTGAGCCCTGAACAAAGAGGAGTATTTCTTATGTATGATTTTAGCTTCTTTGTCTTCCTCATATGGTTACATGCATACACTGGATGAATATAAGAATTGATACAACAGTGTGCATGCACATATATTCACTGATAATGTTTCTTTTAGACACCTACTGAGCTGTACACTTTCTATCATGGGTTGACATCATTGCTCGGTGCTAACACGCAAAAAAATCCAAGCAGATAGTAACTTCACAAGCAAGCCGATGACAACCACTTTTCATTCCCAAGACAGATTCCTCCCTTTTTCTTCTTTTGACTTTTGGAAGGCTTTTACCACACCTTTTATTATGTCAGTTAGAAACGAGCATAATTAGAAGACAGAAGCCACAATACCCCCAATGTTGTCAATTTATTCATTTTTTTTCATTCCATTCACTCATTTTATTGATGAATTTCCAAATGGGATAAGTAGTGTCATTTTTTTAAGATTTATTTATTTATTTTAAAGTCAGAGTTACACAAGAGAGAGGGAGTGGGGGGGAGAGAGAGAGAGAGAGGTCTTCTATCCGCTGGCTCATTCCCCAGTTGGCTGCAACAGCTGGAGCAGAGTCAATCTGAAGGCAGAAGACAGGAGGTAGGAGCTTTTTCCAGTCTCCCACGCAGGTGTAGGGGCACAAGGACTAGGGCCATCTTGTATTGCTTTCCCTGGCCATAGTAGAGAGGCAGATCAGAAGTGGAGCCCATATGGGATGTCAGCACTGCAGGAAGTGGCTTTTCCACCATGCCACAGCGTTGGCCCCCAGTCCTGTCAATTTATAGCAGCAATGTCAACAAATGTTAATGGAGTTCCTACCATCAGCTTGCTTTTACTGTATGCTGTACATCAAAAAATGAAGTCCAAGACTCAGGCCTCAAGAAACCTATACTCTAATTGGAGGTCAAAATAAATATATATAAAACAGTAACAATTAAGATTCAAGTAATGATTTAAATGAAAAGAGAAAAACTTAAACAGGTGTCTATAGCTTATAAATGAAATAATGCTATGGAAATCATGCAACAAGAGTCAAAACTTTGGAGAGAGTTATCTTTCTAGAGAAGGTAAAATTTCAGTTGCATTTGGCAAGTGTTTTAGATAAACGAATGGCTCAAGTCAAAATGGAGGTATAAATATGCCCTACTCATTTTTATAAAAGTGAGCAAAGCAAATTGCTGAGGATGGAGATATATATGCTGTGATTAGATACGGCCACATAAATCAGTAAACCAGTGTGTATTGTGGAAAATCCAGGGTGGTGGTATGCAGAGCTGATGTGATGACACCACAGCCATCAAAGATTCAGCTTCACTCTTTTCAATATTAGGTCTACATTATCAAGTTAGCTAACAGTTTAAAACAGTTGCTGGAGCTTCAGCCGTCATATCTACCTCCTTGGGAAGAAAAGAGAGGAAGGGATAAAAGACAAAAAGATATTCTCCCAACTGAATCAGCCTCCTTTCACAAAGCTTCCTGGAAAGCCTATCCAAAATTATATGCTTATGTTTCATATGTCTCTCTGTTTGCATAGGAGCGTGGGAAGTCTATCTCTTTTCCAAGTACACTGTTATCCCAAACAAAATCTGGGTCTTGTTAGCAAGGAAGAGGGAAGAATAAATACTGAGGAATCATTCAGCTGTTTTTGTCTAAGAAGAAGTTGTGGGAATATTAGAAAATAAAACCAAGAGCGAAAATTGCAGCAAAATCGTGTAGACTTTAATTATAGCATGAAATGTGTAAATAAATCCTAAAGTAACAAAAACAACTTTGAGCACAAGATGAAAATTTAATGTGGTAGATTGATTCCTCTCTGCCTCTCTCTCCCTACCCTCTGTAACTTTTCCTTCAAAATAAATAAATAAATCTTTTAAAAAATGCAGTCCTTTAAAAAGGTTCATCTAAGAAGCAGAATGAAGCACAGCCTGTAGGAAATTCAGTAGTCCATGCAAGGGAGAAATAAGGACTTGAACCACGGCTGTGTTAGCAGCCATGGAATGAAAAAAAAGATTCCAGGAAATATGATAGTTTAGATATAAAGCAAAGATGGAGAAGCAAGCCAAATAACTAAGGGTTTGAAGTCTGGGTGGCTGGAAGCATGAAAATCAGAGCCAGTTTTGAGGGGAACATTAGTAGGTCAATAATGAATATGCTACATTTGAGAAAGCATTGGTAGCAAAAGGGAGATCAAGGCTGGATATATGTATGTGTTCCTACTATGGAGGATATTAATATGTACAATGGGGAGTACCTACACAGGGCGAAAAAGAGACCACAGGTAGACTCTTGAGACATTCCCATATTTACTGAGTTGATGGAAGGTGAAGTCAGATGATGGAGCCATGTTGGGGTAAACTAGCAGGAAGCAAGCAAACTAGATTTGTTGCATGGCATTCTTCACAGTTACTCACTGTTATTTACTCCCCCTAATCAACCACCAGGTGTCAGTGAGTAAGCATACCCCCAGTGAGTAATTTTCCTGGTGAAACTGGAAGCTAAGATTCAGTGTGACTCCATATTAGTATCTTTACACACATTTCTAAGTGACGAGGTGAGTGCATAATGATTATAGGAACTTTGAAAGAAAAGAAGAACTTTGAAAGAAAAGAAAAAAAGGCGGAAAGAAATTCAAAATGTTCATGTAATAAATGGAATTCAAAGATTAGCTTATTGTGGTACAAAGAATTTTTAAATCTGTACATAGTTTTCTCATAATACACATTTTCCAAGAATTTTTTGAAGACTCTCAGAGAAATCCAAATAAAAAGATTTTTTTCTTCTGGTTTTCTTTAAGACCCTGGTTTCCAGCATACAAAAAGGTCCCAGCTTCTTAGTCACTGGCCAATGGGTTGTTATTACTGAAAAAGATGGGAAGCAGGAATCTACTATTTTTGATGCTGTAATGGTTTGTTCTGGACATCATGTGTATCCTAATCTACCAACTGGTTCCTTCCCTGGTAAGTTTGGGAACTATACAATAATCTGGGAACTTACATGTAAGCATCAATGGTTGAAACAGATCTTCCCATAAATTGTAGACAATGAATTTCCTTAAGATCCTAAAGGTTCTTTAAAAAGTTTAGATCAAATCATATGCTAATTTTAGTAATACATGACATCCTAAACCCCTATGTTAAAAGAATCAAAGATCAGCAAATCAGAAATCAGACAAAATTCTTGTTTTTAAAGAGAACTCATATAAATATAAGTCCTGATGGCACCCCATGGTATCTGAGTAGACTTATAAGAAGTCTAGAGTCTAGCTGCCAAGTGGTTTCAAGGAAGTCATGTTTTGCATATATTATTCATAGGAGAAACTTAAGCTTCTTTTTTAAAATATAATTTATATTTTTTAAGATTTATTTATTTTATTTGGAAGTCAGAGTTACACAGAGAGAAGGAGAGGCAGAGAGAGAGAAAGGTCTTCCACCCACTGGTTCACTCCCCATTTGACCGCAACAGCTAGAGCTGCACCGATCCGAAGCCAGGAGCCAGGATCCTCCTCTGGGTCTCCCATGTGGGTACAGGGGCCCAAAGACTTAGGCCATCTTCTACTGCTTTCCCAGGCCACAGCAGAGAGCTGGATCAGAAGTGGAGCAGCTGGGACCGGAACTGGTGCCTATATGGGATGCCAGCACTGCGGATGGCAGCTTTACCTGCTATGCCACAGCGCTGGCCCCACAAAACTTAAGTTTCTAATTTCTTTATCCACAATTTAGAAATGCACTTCAGAAATCTCAGTGACTTATGAATGTTAGTATGTATACATGTGTGCACACACAAGTGCATTAGTAACACACTCCATTAAACCCAACACTTGCAAATATCATATAAATACAATGCATTGAAGCCTTCCTTACTTCCTCTCTTCCTTGAAACAGGAACAAGTCCACCCAGGGTTACTACAGCCCCCATCTCCATGCACAATGATCATAACCCAAGGTTAGTAAAAAAGTTTGAGGTTCAGAAAGAATAGATTGAATCTGTTGATGCAAAGGGGCAGTTTCTTCAGCAGTTAGGACAACGGGATCACAGCACTAGGCTCAGCTCCTCATTCCACAGGTTCTTTACCACATCGTTGTCTTTATTTCACATTTAAAATATGGAAAGCAGTAACTATATTCAAGAATAGTAAACCATTGTAGCATTTATTATTAAACTATTTTTACAGATCTAGCCTGTAGTAAGTCTTCAATAACTATCAGCTATTAGTACTATCAAAATACAGGTTATCATATCTTCAGATTTATTTAGGGCACTAAAAGTAATCATTTAGATTTTTTAAAATTAAGATTGGTAATAGAAGGTATTAAGAACACAGTTAAAAATTGTACCTTCGTAATTTCTGAAGATCAACTCAAACCACTTCCTATGTTTCACTTAGGCCTAGACCAGTTCCGAGGCAACCACCTCCACAGCAGGGATTATAAGGGCCCAGAGGCTTTCAAGGGAAAGAGAGTCCTTGTGATTGGCCTTGGGAACTCAGGATCTGACATCGCTGTTGAGCTCAGTCGTCTGGCTACACAGGTATGCAGCATAAAAGGTTTGGAGAAATAAACCTAGGGAAGGCTGCGCCACTAAGTCAACAGCCTAGACACTGGGGCTGGAGTTTGCCTGCTGTATGTGCCTTCTCGGTCAAGGAGGACTTTGGGCATTCCCCAGGTGAAGCAAGGCAATGGGGCCCATGCTCGTTAAGGTTCACTTTGTTAAAACCAGGATTAAGTATAGGAATGTGTGCATGTGTAAACCAACAAAAGTGTGTGTCATTTTTGTTTGTTTGTGATCACTTCCGAGTAGAATGGCTGCTGATCAGGCTCTGTCTTTATTTATTTAACACTATTTCTTGTCACCTACCATACATGGGGTATTATGTTTACCACCTAGAAGATTTGGAAGGTATATGAAACTTGAATTTGCTATCAGTAATTTGTTCAATAACAGGTACTCAATATTGGAATCTTTATGTATAAGAACTAAACTAGGAATAAACACAGAAGAAGTTGGACTAGTTCCTGACTTCCAGGAGAAACTAATGGATGGAGGTAGGGTGACAAGTACAGGAGCCATCACAAAAAGAGGTCATGAATCTTCCAGTGAAATTAGGAATGACAATAACAACCACATGAAAAGAGAATTTAACTTGGATGCAGTCAAGACTTGCTACAGGATTCCAGGCTGAGTCACACATGACCAGTGGATCCTAAAGAGAGAACATATTTTAGGTAAACACGTACTTAATCAATAAATCTATAAATGGAAATAAATAAAACCTAAAGTATTTTTAAGCTGAATATTCCCTTCAGTTATCCCAAAGATGACAAAACAAACAAGGAGTCAGTCTTGCCTCAGAACATAGGTTGATGCTGGAAGTCCTAGGGTGTGAGTGTGTAGGCAAAGGGACACCAGGCACAGAGAACAGAATTAAACTCTTGGATTCTTCTCAGCCTAATTTCATCTGGAGAGTTAGCCACATTTTCCCACTCAGCCCATCAACCACCCACACCCACCACTCTTTGGGCACACTGGATCGGTGATCTCTACCAGACCTCTCATCTTGGGCTATGAGTACAGGAAGACTGAATCTATCACAATTAAATACAAGAGGTGTGGCTCTAATTCTCTCCACAGCTATGCACCAGTCCTCTCCCTAGTTTCATTTGCGGACTACTGATCCAGATCTAACTCTTTTGAAGTATTCCCATCTGGAAATTGAGGAAAATGCATAGAATTGCCCAGAGAATTGTGTCTCATTTGCTTATTTCTTACAGAGTGATATTGAAATCGAAATCTGTGTTGCCTTTCCCCACCAGGTCATTATCAGTACCAGAAGTGGTTCCTGGGTCATGAGTCGAGTTTGGGATGAAGGCTACCCTTGGGATATGGTGTATGTTACCCGCTTTGCATCGTTTCTCCAGAGTATCCTCCCATCGTTTGTCTCTGACTGGTTATACACCAAGAAGATGAACACATGGTTTAAGCATGAGAACTATGGCCTGATGCCTTTAAATGGGTATACAAATCACATGTATTTTACATTCAAAAGAGAGCACTGGTTCAAGTGAATAATTTCTGCCTAGATATTACTTCATTGAGGCTAGTTGGATTAAATTGGGGACTGTATGGAAGAGACAATATACCCAGAGATCATGTAGGGAGTTAAAAATCTTAATGAAATTAGTCCAGTGGGAAAGGAGTATGCAAGAATCCAAAATGAGAATGGGTAAGTGATAGATCACTCTGACATACAGAATTCACATATGATAGCTACAAACTGTTGCAAAGAACTTGGAGGGTCATACACACTGAAATTGTTTTGAAGAATCTTCTCCATGCTTATGGGTAAAGAGGGATATCAATAATAATACCAGCTTCTCAATGTTGTAGTGATATCCAGTAAGACTATATATGAAAATTATATATATTTATATAAATTTATTTGCAAACTATACAAATACACAATGTATTTAGTTTATAAATTATAAATTTTAAGGCTGGCGCCGCGGCTCACTAGGCTAATCCTCCACCTTGCAGCGCCGGCACACCGGGTTCTAGTCCCGGTCGGGGCGCCGGATTCTGTCCCGGTTGCCTCTCTTCCAGGCCAGCTCTCTGCTGTGGCCAGGGAGTGCAGTGGAGGATGGCCCAAGTCCTTGGGCCCTGCACCCCATGGGAGACCAGGAGAAGTACCTGGCTCCTGCCTTCGGATCAGTGCAGTGCGCCGGCTGCAGCACGCCAGCCGGGGTGGCCATTGGAGGGTGAACCAATGGCAAAAGGAAGACCTTTCTCTCTGTCTCTCTCTCACTATCCACTCTGCCTGTCAAAAAAAAAAATTATAAATTTTAGTAAAGCTTTATAGATATTGGTTCCTTTTTTTAATTTATGTAAGGTAAAAAGAAGCTCATGTATTTCAGATATAGATTTAGGAGTGTTGTGATAACTCCCACCCTACTCTCCCTTTTGCCCAGGCTCCCAACATGCTCCTCCTTCCTTATTCTTTCTTTTGTGATTCTAAAGATTAATTAACAAAATAGTTAATCAACATGTAAGAAATCTCAGAACAAAAGTACACACTTCCTGCACCCCTGAAGCCTGGATGTTTTTGCAGGACAGGCAGGAGGCACGGAACATGTAAAGCATTGGACAGTCACAGACCTGATGTGGCTCATAAAATTCACTAATTTATTTCATTATAGAGACAGCCCCAACACTTACTAATGAGGAAAGTATTCTGGGTAGGGGAATCAGTCTATCAGTATAAAAAAATATTTAAATTGGCAAGAAAAGAAAGGATTCACTAAGAAATTTTATCTTCTGGCCCATATTAGCCAAAAACTTTTATTATGTTTAGAGAAACAAGTTTTTAAAAAGTAAGAAGGAACTGTAAATCAGAACAGTAAACACCAGGTTTAAGAGCCAACCCTCATTCCAAGCTGCTTATCCTACTCAGTCTGTAGATTATTGTGTCCCTAAAAACTAAAATACATATATATATATGTATATATATATACACACACATTTTAAATTCCGTTAATCTAATAAAAGTTCTGAAGTTTGAGCTAGTTAAGATATTTATCTTGTAAGGATAACTGCTAGGAATATTTTGGCTTTGCCACTGAGACAATTAAAACATGATTTTGGATATCCCCTTATACTGAAACCCAGGTTCCCTCTCCAGAAAGGTTCCAGTTACCCTAACTGGCTGCTGACACTTTCTTACTTTTCCCTTCGTTGGGGAGGGGAGGAGAACAGGGAAGAATCCAGGTTTCTCTGTGATCCACCTTCTAAGGAAAAAGCAGAGGTTGCAGAGCTACAGAGGTGGAAAACAGTGTGGATGTAGAGATAAATTTCAGGATTTACAAAGCCTGTATGTGAGGTACTCACAAGAAATTCCAGAACCTTGAAAGGATGCTTCAGTCAAAATGAAGTATGTTGTCATGAAAAATGCCATTCCTAGAATTTGGACAAGTCAAGTGCCATTTCAAAGTTCTCATGCTTTCTTTTGTGACCACAGCTGATGAAAGAAAACCAAACATGGCCACAAAACATTTCACCACCATCAATCTGATTTCCTCATGCAAGACTTTAAAGTTACAACAATAGCACACTTATAATACAATGGCACTTCACTAAGTACATGGGAAAATGGAATTAAAGGCAAGTTTATTTTGGTGCAAAAATATTTGAACTCCATGCGTGACTTTATATGACACACTTTCTATTTTGAAGACCTTCATTTGCATAGATTTCATAACTTTTTGCACCAAAATAAACATGTATTTTAAATTCCATGTTTTGAAAATTTTTAAAAGTACCTTGTAATGTTATTTGCGTGTGCCAGGTACTGTTTTAAGTGCTTTATAGATTATTGTTAATTTAACTTTCACAACCCCAAGAGGAAGATTCTACCATTATCCCCATTATACACATAAGTATAAATTAATAGATGGTAAAGCATGGAGCTAGTTTATAATTATCTTGGGACAACTGGTTCCCAAGTTTGTACTCTTAACCACTTTATTGTGTCTAGAATTAGTTTTGTATTCATCTTTTTGGTGAATCCTCAAATTGTATAAGTACCTATAAGAGAATCTGCAAGTTTCCAGGAACAAAATGGACAGCTCAAACAGATATTCTTAAGGACTGTAACAGACAACAGGAAAGGAATTGCCACAGTGTGGAGAGTTCATTGCGCCTTATGCTGATGTTTAATTTTTAGAATTTGGTTTCAGTGCTGTGGACTGTTGTAGGTATTTCTCAGAAATGAAGTATTTTACAGCAAGAATGTTTACCTCTTGTTTCTGCACAGTCCCTTGAGGAAAGAGCCTGTGTTCAATGATGAGCTCCCAGCTCGCATTCTCTGCGGCACTGTGTCCATCAAGCCCAATGTGAAGGAGTTCACAGAGACCTCAGCCATTTTTGAGGATGGGACCATGTTCGAGGCCATCGACTCCGTCATCTTTGCAACAGGCTATGAGTATGCCTACCCCTTCCTTGATGACTCCATCATCAAAAGCAGAAACAATGAAGTTACTTTGTTTAAAGGCATCTTCCCGCCACTAATAGAAAAGCCAACCTTGGCGGTGATTGGCCTTGTCCAGTCCCTTGGAGCTGCCATCCCCACAGCTGACCTGCAGGCCCGCTGGGCGGCTAAAGTGTTTGCAAGTAAGTGGATCATTCTGTCTTTCATTTATTTAGTCAATGAGCATTTACTGAGCACCTACTGTGTGCCAAGGAAACAAAGTGAATAATACAAACATGCTCCTTGGGCTCACAGAGCTTAAAATTGGTGTGAGAGAATGAACAATAAGGGAAGTTTGTAGGTATTCTCAGGGAAGGGCATTGCTAGGTAATGGGTTATTCCAAGAGGAGGGATATGAGGAAAAATTTGAAGGTGAAGACCAACATGAAATATGTGAGGAATCAGAAACATTTTTGTGCAAGGGAATGTAAAGTAGAGGTAAGGAGTAGCAGGCCAGGGAGGAAGATCTGAGCATAAGCTATGCTCTCATAAGCTATGGTAAGGAAATTGGGAAAATTTTTCAAGGCTTTAAGAGAAGGACTTCAGTGGAGTAACTGTATGTCAAGGTAGGATGTTGGGAGCTTGCTGGAGATCACATCAGAATCACAGTGTCAAACCACTGCATCTCTACAGTTAATCTTCTCCCCTCTCCCTCCACTCTATCATGTCTGCTCTCCAGGGGCTACAAGGATGCTTATGTGAAAATACCAAGAATATGAAAATTACATCCAGAAAAACATGTCTCAAATAAGTTGATTTAATTTAGGACATTTATATTGATCTTTATTATTAAAAGTGTCCTTTTACTTTAGGTGCAACTTATCTAATGTAATGTTCATAGAAACTTATACTGTTGATAATGAAGAAAATATGAGCCATTTTCAAAATGTTCATGGGAAATAAATATTAGGAAAAAAAACTATGCATGGACTTCAAAAATTTTTTTACCAAAATAAATTTACCTTTTATCAACACTTATTTATTTTAATGGCAGAGTTACAGAAAGATAAGGAGAAACACAGAGAATGAGAGGCATATCGTCAATCAGCTGGTTCACCTCCCAAATGGCTACAAATGGCCAGGAATGGGCCAGGCCCAAACCAGGAGACTGGAACTCTATTTAGATCTCTCACATGCATGACAGAAGTCCAAGAAGTTGGGTCATCTTCTGCTGCTTTCCCAGGTTCATTAGCAGGGAGCTGAATTGGAAGTGGAGCAGCTAGGAGTCAAACCTGTGCTCATACAGAATGCTAGTGTCAAAGGCAGCATCTTAAGCCACTACATCATAACGCCAATCCCAAACTTATCCTTTAATTGCATTTACCACAAACTTTTTGGAGTACACTCATATTATAATCATGGAATGTGTGTATATGTTTTCTGAAAATATTGTGGACAAATAAGTTTTTATTTCAAATGTACCATGCAGGGCTTGTCATGAAATCATTTGCAAGGGTGCTCCTCTGCAATACTTCTATTGTCTTTTACTCTTGAAAGCCACAATATTGCCAAGGTGCTGAAGTTTTATGAGAATATTTGGTGCAGTTAATAAACTTAGGAAATTTACATGAAGAAAGGAGTAATTTACTCACTCAGCAAATATGTATTGGGTACTTACTATGTGCCAAGATCTGTCTTGGCACTTAGGATACAATCTTAAACAGAACATATCCAAATTTTCATCACTTTGTTGTGAGATGCCCAGCAAATATCTGACCATAAAGTTCTATTAGGCTGAGACGAGATGCCAAAGAAACTGGGAAGTGTTCATGCATTGCAAATGTCATAGCAACTTTCTTGCATCATTTTAAAGGTAAGTGAGCTACAGGCATACTAAATAAATTAATAAAATAAAACAACAAAACAAAGAAGACAAGATCAGACATGGAGTTTATTATTTTCCATAATTAGGGTGTCAGGTATTAGAAAATAATGATAGTAATAAGTTTTGAGACAGGCACATTACAGTGTTTCATTACATTTCAGCCAAGAACAGTTGATGAGGTAGGGAGAGCTTAAATCTGACCTACTGAGCTACAATATATCTTGTGAGTTAGGAATGTCTAATATTTGGTAGAAACCATCTCATCTCATTGTTCCCATCTACACTTCTCCCTTATACTGGAAATTTTCTATCTATACTATTGTTCCTTGTCTGAAATAGTGCATGTGGCTAGTGGTATATTAAGCCTGTGATTATAGAGTAGACTGAAATTATGTATTTGCAAAATTCAAAGAAAAAAAGAAGGAAGGAGGAAGATTGAGGATGGGAGAAAGGGAGAGAGGGAATTATGAATAAAAGCAATCTTTTATTTAAGGAACACAAACTTCATGTATTTCATAAGTACAACTTTAGGAATAAAGTGATTCTTCCCACCATACCCATCCTCTCACCCTCCTCCTCCTGCTGCTCCCATTCTCAGTACCATTATCCACTAAGATCCATTTTCAATTAACTTTATACACAGAGGACCAACTCTGTACTAAGTAAGGAATTCAACAATTTGCCTGAAAAATAGCAACAAAAACTGTTCCTCAACAGTGGAGACAAGGGCTGTTCAAAGTCATTGCATCTTGAAGTTAATTTCACTTCTTTTTTTTTTTTAAAGAAACTTAACTAACTTTAAAGAAGCACCCAAGAATGATATATCTTTTGCAAGCACTTAGACATAGTTATAATACAACTATTTGAGGACAGAGGTCCTGCATGGGAAGTTAGTGCACAGGGACTCCTGTTATTTTTTTTTAACAGGCAGAGTTAGACAGTGAGAGAGAAAGAGAGAGAGAGAGAGACAAAAGTCTTCCTTCCGTTGGTTCACCCCCCAAATGGCTTCTATGGCTGGTGTGTTGCACCGCGCCAATCTGAAGCCAGGAGCCAGGTGCTTCTTCCAGGTCTCCCATGTAGGTGCAGGGCCCAAGCACTTGGGCCATCCTCCACCTGCTTCCCTGGCCACAGCAGAGAGCTGGACTGCAGGAGGGGCAACCAGGACAGAATCTGGCGCCCCAACCAGAACTAGAACCCGGGGTGCCAGCGCCGTAGGCAGAGGATTAGCCAAGTGAGCCATGGCGCCAGCCTCAGTGACTCCTGTTGTTAATGTAACAATTAACACTCTTATGTATGACCTCAGTGATCACCCAAGGCTCTTGACATGAACTGCCTAGGCTATGAAGCCTTTTGAATCCACAAACTCCATCTATATTTAGACAAGGCCATAATCAAAATGGAAGTTCTCTCCTTTCTTCAGAGAAAAGTATATGGTTATCTTCTTAGAACTGTACTTTTGAAATACATGAAATTTTTTCTCTTTATGTAAGTAAAACAATTCAGGCTGGTGCCGCAACTCACTAGGCTAATCCTCCACCTTGCGGCACCGGCACACAGGGTTCTAGTCCCGGTCGGGGCACCAGATTCTGTCTCAGTTGCCCCTCCTCCAGGCCAGCTCTCTGCTGTGGCCCAGGAGTGCAGTGGAGGATGGCCCAAGTACTTGGGCCCTGCACCCCATGGGAGACCAGGAGAAGCACCTGGCTCCTGCCATCGGATCAGCGCGGTGCGCCGGCCGCAGCGCGCTGGCCAAGGCGGCCATTGGAGGGTGAACCAACGGCAAAAGGAAGACCTTTCTCTCTGTCTCTCTCTCTCACTGTCCACTCGGCCTGTCAAAAAAAAATAAGTAAAACAATTCAAAAAGAATTCTTGTAAGGCCAAAAAAAGAATTTTACAAAACTAAAACTCTCTTCTGTCCCTGAACCTGCAGGTTCATTCAAGTCTCCTGCTTCTTTTCATTTAACTCATTTAATCATCATGTACCTGAGAGTAAACAATTTCCCCAGATTGTTTCTTGATGGAAGGTTTGCTAAGAGGATGCAGAAAGTACGTATGAGATGTATTGAAGCATATGGGAGATTAGGCCCCCGTAGTGTTACAGTAATAGATCGGTGAGCTACTACCATGTCGGAGGTTATGATCTGTCTACAGGCCAGTTTGCCCTTCCCAGACATGGTCTGTTAAATTCTCAGGTGTTTTTCTGTGGGTTGTTATTCTCCTGAAGATAGTTTTTCTAAACAGAAAATCATTCAGTCACTTAGTCCATAAACAATAATGAATTCCATCACTTGTTATCAAATATTTCTTCTTAAACTGTCCAGATTCATGTACCCTGCCAACAGCAAATGAGATGATGGCTGACATTGATGAAAAAATGGGGAAGAAACTCAAGTGGTAAGCAGTTGCCTCCTAATGAAACAAACAGCCTTTATGTTGGAACACATTATACATTCTATACCGTCACTAGTCCGAGTTCATGATTTTGGACAACACTTGCAATAACTGCAAAGTATTAGATGAATAAACAGTCACCACAATTCTATAACTGTAGAACAGGGGTTCTCTAATGGGGACAACGTTGCTAAGCATCTTTCAATGCAGAATACAGTCCAACAAAGCAAAGAATCATCTCGCTCAAAATGTCAGCAGCCTGACAATCTATTGCCCAGCGTGGTGACAATAGCCAGCAACCTCACTCTGTGCATTTCAGGACAGCCAAGAGTTAAAGGTTTTAAATGCTCTTTGAGGCCATCCAGTGGGGCTAAGTGTCTGTGGACCCCTCAAATTTTGGTAGGATGTCCTGTGCAACCAGGCTGCAAGCCATGGGTGGGAGGCTTGCTTTGTGACCTATGGTCATTTTTCCCCGCTACAACACCCTGTTCTGTATGTATGAGCTTGTGTTTTTAACTAGATCTTCAATCTATTTGCAATTTTCCACCCACAACTAACAGAGTAGAGGGTTGAGCCCACCTAAGGTGAATTAGACTTTCTCTAAGAGACCCCCCCATCTCCATGTGACCCAAGTGAATCAGCATACAGTATGTGAAACTCTCATCGATGGGTACCCCTAGTAGAAAGACCCAATGAAAAGACAGTGAAGCCTTAAAAACTTTGTGCACTTCCTGAAAACCAGTGTCCCACTCCAGGCACTCCATCTAGTCTCCTCTTGAGTGATATGCTTCACTGTCACTTTGCAAAACAAAATATAGTTTCTGGGTTTTTTTCCAAATTTTTTCTTGGCTCTTTCTTTCTACACTAAGCTGAGGAAAAGAACCCACCTATGACTACCCTCCCTGCCATGATTTGTAACACTCTCAAAAAAAAAAAAAAAAAAAGTATTTGAGGTGATATTTAATTAGCCTTATTTAACCATTCTACAATGTATACATATATCAAAATGTCACATTGTGTCCTCTAAATATGTACATTTAATTCTCCATTACAAATATAAATAAATATTTTAAAATGTCAACAGTGCTGAGGGTGAGAAGTAACTTTATAGTTTTCCCCCAAGCTCCTTCTCTGCTAGGCACATGTGTGCCAGCACGTAGACTAACTGGAAATTGCATGATGTCTTCCAGTTTTTGTCATAAAAAAGCCAAGTGAATTCGCTTGTCCTAGTAATTTCTATGAAAATTATACTAACTCTGATGCATCCAAACATGTGTTTTCACATGCATCATAAACGAGATTTGTTTTTTTTTGTTTTTTGTTTGTTTGTTTGTTTGACAGGCAGAGTGGACAGTGAGAGAGAGAGACAGAGAGAAAGGTCTTCCCTTTGCCGTTGGTTCACCCTCCAATGGCCGCCGCGGTCGGCGTGCTGCGGCCGGCGCACCGCGCTGATCCGATGGCAGGAGCCAGGAGCCAGGTGCTTTTCCTGGTCTCCCATGGGATGCAGGGCCCAAGCACTTGGGCCATCCTCCACTGCACTCCCTGGCCACAGCAGAGAGCTGGCCTGGAAGAAGGGCAACCAGGACAGAATCCGGCGCCCCAACCGGGACTAGAACCCGGTGTGCTGGCACCGCTATGCAGAGGATTAGCCTAATGAGCCGCGGCACCGGCCCATAAACGAGATTTGTAGAAAGTAATTTAAGTGGTGAGATATCAGATATTTCAATATACTCTTTTGTGTTATTTTCATATTAGTAACTCCTTTTCAAATGATATGCCAAATTAAGTTGAAAGTATCATTAGTTCAGAGTTGCATTAATAAATGACCACGCTGGAACTTTGTCTCCTCTTTCAAGCCTCGAGGCTCCTAGATAGTTATTGGCTTCATGCTTACAGAAGAGAAAATGTGGGATCCTGAGATTCAATAAAACCTCCCATCCCCACATTATTTCATCCAGTTCACAGGACAGAGTTCTCAGAGGTAGGCACTCCTAAGTGCTAAGACATCGTGCAGCCTGATGCCCTTTCCTTTAGAGACCAGTAGAGACAAAGAGGAGGAAAAGAGACTTAACATCAACTTCATTACCTAAATAAATAAGCTTTTCTTCAGGTTTGAATGAAACAAATGAGGCCAAACTCCAAATAGAGCAGGAAGCAATTTATGTTAAATTGCAATAAATTGCAGAACATGAAAAACATACATAAATTCAATTTTAAGCAAACCAATATAAAAAGCTAAATGTTGTGGCAGACTTCAAGCAATGTCATTTAACTAGTAATTGTGTTTTAAAGAGTAAACTAAGTTTGTCAGTCACATGGAATTGAGGGTCGTTTTCCAGCAGGCCATACAACCAGTGGCAAGAGCCCAAAATTATGTCCAACTCAAATAGGGAATAGGAAAGAAAAAACACTTAACCAGAGAATGAATAATAAATTCAATTTTATAGAAACAAAGAGGGTGGGGAGTGGATATAATTGGAGACACTGACTGATGATTTTTCTGCAACAAACAATAAGAAACAAATGCTTCTTCTGCACCTGTGACACTCATTGCATTATATTCTTTCCTTTCCTCAGGTTTGGGCAGAGCAATACCTTGCAGACTGACTATATCACATACATGGATGAACTGGGCTCATTCATAGGGGCCAAGCCTAATATACCATGGCTCTTTCTAACTGATCCCCAGCTGGCCCTGGAGGTGTTCTTCGGCCCTTGTAGTCCATATCAGTTTCGACTGATGGGACCAGGAAAGTGGGATGGGGCGAGAAACGCAATCCTGACGCAATGGAGCCGGACAGTGAAGCCAACCAGGATGAGAACTATTTGTGAAGCTCAGCGGCCCCATTACTTTTGTAGTTTGCTAAAAATGCTTTCATTCTCAGTGCTCCTTCTGGCTGCTTGGCTTGCACTTTATTAATGAGGGAATCCTTTAGGTGTCAGAGTTCAGCCTAGTAGTTTTCTTGCAGAATGCAACCCATACCCATGCACACATAGAATCCTCTTTCCCTTCCTGAGGAATGAAAATGAATCCTGGCCCATTTAAATAGATGTATAAATAAAATGGAAAATTCCAAAACTCTCTGTTTCTGATGGTAATATGTCCTCTAGAAACCTTTCCACATGCTGACTTGGCAAGTTGGGAGTGCTAAGATAAGAAAGAAGGTGGGAGGATTGAATAGGCACTGAGCACAGATTTTCAGGCTAAACAAAATTGTAGCTTTAACTCATCAATTATAGCATATCAACCAATGAGTTTTCCATAATGGAAACTGAATTGTTAGACAATTTGACAGTGTTTCAATATGACAGATAAATTGATACCAATACAACTTATGTAAAATGAACAACGTGCTTCAAACATTAAGTATACTGCCAAAACTCTCTTGGGAAGAAACACAAAGCCTGAACAGAAATAACATCAGGACAAGACAGCTTCACTGGTGAATCCTACCAAGATTTAGGAAAATAACAATGCCAGTTATGCAAAAACTCTTTCAGAAAATTGAAAAAAAAAAAGAATACTCCCTGCTTATTGTATGAAGCTATCATTACCCTGATAACAAACCAAGACAAAAACATTAGACCCAATGAAAGCATTAAATTGCAGATCAAAATTCCTCACAAATATATATGTAAAGATTCTTTAAAAATGCTTACGAATATAATTCAACAGGATTCAAAGTGAATAACATATCATGACCAAGCAATATTTAGTTCAGGAAAGCAAAGTTGATTTAGTAGTCAAAATAATTCATGATATTTTATAAACTAAAAATGAAAAACCACATTATCATCTCAATAGATGCAGAAAAAGCATCTGACAAAACCTAATACCCATTCCTGATTGAAAACAAAAAACTGTCATATGGTTGGCAGTGTGGTACAACAGGTTAAGCTGCCTCCTGCAATGCCAGCACCGCATGTTGTTCCAGTCCCACTGCTCCACTTCTGATCCAAGTCCCTGCGAATATGCCTAGGATCCAGCAGAAGATTGTCCAAGATGGAGTTATAGGCTCCTGGATTTGCTTTGGTCCAGCCTCAGTCATTGTGACCCTTTAAAGTATGAAGCAGCCGATTGAAGATCGAAATCTCTCTATATCCATCTCTCCTCCTGCCTTTCAAGTAAATAAATAAATAAATGCATCTTTAAAAAAAAAAAAACTCTCAGCAAAGTAGGGATAGAAAGAAACTTCTTCAACTTGGCAAACAACAACTATGAAAAACCTACAGCTAACATCATACTATCACACTGAATGGTGATAGACTGAATGTTTTATTCCTAAAATCAGAAATAAGGCAAGGATGTCTACTCCCTCCAATACAACATTGCAATGGAGCTTCCAGCCAGTGCATTAAGGCAAGAAGAAAAAAAGAAATAAAATACATCCAAATTGGGATGGGAGATGTAAAACTACCATTTTATTCTTAGTGCTATGTATTGAACAGAATTTGGCTCCCGAAATTGATGCAAATGTTTAAACTCTGATGTCTTAGTATTAAGGGTCGATGGAGTAAGAGAGACTCGCAATAACTATGGTGTCTGAGAGGTGGATCTGGAGGGAAGACTGCACTGGGGCTTGCCCTCAGAAGACAGTTCCCAGGAGAGGGCTGGTTATCTAAGCCAAGCTGAGCCTCGCTTCTCTGTGCTTCCTGACTCACCATATGATTGTTCCTGCATTCCCACTCCGCTGTGCCAACCTCCCCAGACACCTGACCAACAGAGAAACCCAATCCTGAATATGAACCTCTAAACTGCATGCTGAAATAAACCTTTTCCTGCCTAATAAGTTCCACTTGTGTATTTTAGTTAGTGTATTGAAAAACTAATACACTAGGCCGGCGCCGCGGCTCACTAGGCTAATCCTCCGCCTAGCGGCGCCGGCACACCGGGTTCTAGTCCCGGTCGGGGCGCCGGATTCTGTCCCGGTTGCCCCTCTTCCACGCCAGCCCTCTGCTGTGGCCAGGGAGTGCAGTGGAGGATGGCCCAGGTGCTTGGGCCCTGCACCCCATGGGAGACCAGGAAAAGCACCTGGCTCCTGGCTCCTGCCATCGGATCAGCGCGGTGCGCAGGCCGCAGCGCGCTGTCCGCGGCGGCCATTGGAGGGTGAACCAACGGCAAAAGGAAGACCTTTCTCTCTGTCTCTCTCTCTCACTGTCCACTCTGCCTGTCAAAAAAAAAAAAAAAAAAAAGAAAAAGAAAAACTAATACACTTAGCATGACTCTTTAAGTAAAATTATTATGAAATCTAAATTTCTACATACTAAGAATTGACAAGAAATTAATTTCCAAATTATCATTTATAATAGCATCCAAAAATATTAAATATATAGGATAAATCTATAATAGCTGGTATAAGATCCAAACCCACGAATCTACAAAACACTGTTGAGAAACATTAAAATATATCTTAATTAATATAGAGATGTATTATGTCCTGGGTTTGCACATCATTCTATTGAGATGTCAGTTTTTCCCAAGTTGATTTATACTTTCAGTATATTAAGCAAATCCTCAACATAATGTTTTGTAGAAATCAAAGCTATTTCTAGAATTTATAAGGAAGGCAAAGAATCTAGAACTGTCAAACAACTTTTAAGAAAAGACCAAATATGGAGTACTAACATTAACTTATTTTAAAATTTTATGATTTTATGAAGTTACAATAATCAAGGAGGGTATTATTGGTGTAAAGATAAACAAAAGATTAACAGAAAAGAATAGAATATCCAGAAACATAACTATTGACATGAACAAAGATGAAAGAAAATTCATGGAGACAGGAAAGCCTTTTTAACAGTGATGGAAAAATTGAATATTCACATGATATTTTAAAAAATGGTCTTCAGTCAGTATCTGGTACAATATATAAGAAGCAACTCAAAGTGAATCATAAAACTAAAATCTAAATATTTAAAACTTCTAGAACACAAGAGAAAGCTTTTTTGAATTAGGGAAATATAATTTAGATACCATGCCAAATGTACAATCTATTTTTAAAAATTACAAATAGGAATTCAACAAAATTAAGAATAGTTCAATTCCTTTAAATTATGGTGATATCTATGAAATCCACATTAAATTTACATGTAACAAAATGCAATGTTTTTATTTTTTTTAGTTTATTTGGAAGACAAAGTTACACAGAGAGGTAGAAACTGAGAGAAAGGTCTTCCATCTGCTGATTCACTCCATAAATAGTCACAACAGCTGGAACTGAGCCAGTCTGAAGCCAAGAGCCAGGAGCTTCTTCTGGGTCTCCCACATGGGTGCAGGGACCCAAGAAGTTGGGCCAGGCACATTAGCAGCAATCTGGATCAGAAGTGGAGCAGATGGGACTTGAACTGGCACCCATATGGGATGCTGGTGCTACAGGCTGTGGCTTTAACCCACTGTGCTGCAGTACCAGCCCAGCAAAAATGCATTTACTAACTCAACTTTTCAAATTTGAGAAATGAACAGGGTACACTACAGAAAGCTATAACTTAAGAAGAAAATTTTAGAGACAGGATGTCATCTTCTCAACAGTACTGGCAGCAGTGGCGGGGAGATAGCAACATTCAGCCAGTGGCCCTTGTGTACACGTGTGATCCAGAGATTCTAGTGGAGGGAGTAATCCGTAGTTCACACTGACTTTGAACCTGTCTAGGGTAACTACGTACAATGGTGAGGTACCTGAAGCCTCCCAAAAGCAAGACACCTAGGCAGAGCTGTCTCAGGGAACATCTGCCTCTCTACTTTCTGCCCTGCCAGCCTGCCCAGTCAATAATCTGTATACCCAGCTACTGTGGGAGCCATGTGTGCTGAGACTGTGGGGACTCGATGGTGACATGAGAAGGTACAGAATATAGCAGATTCTCTGTGAAAACACTGGGTGCAGTTACACATACTCAGAACTCCTTGGTTGCCTACATCAGGTCATTGCAGCAGGAACTGTGCTCCGGGTGAAGACTGTGCAAATCATTTGTGTGGTTCATTCAGTGGCATGGAGCACCCTGATACTTGCCTCACCCATGAGTACTGTCCATTGGCCACACACACACCTCTTAGTATTCACTGAAAAGTGTAGACATTCCATTAAGCCACAGGGGCATAGCTCAAAGATAAAATCATCAAAGGAAAAAACAAAAACCAACTCTAAAAATGCCTAAAAATAAAAGCAGAAATTCAAAAAACAAGAATAAGAAAGACATCATGACACCTCCAAAGAAACACAAAAACATTTCAATATAAAAATGTGAAGATGAAGGTATTAATGAAATTCGAGAAGTAGAATTCAAAAAAATAATCATAGGATTACTCAAAAGGAATCAGAAGCAAATCCACAAACTAAAGAAAACCATACACGACAAGAATGAAAATTTTTCCCATGAAAATGAGATTTGAAAGGGAAATCAAAAGGAAATATGAGAAATGAAGAATTCAATTGATCAAATAAAAAATGAAGTGGAAATTTTAACAGCAGATTTGGTGAGGCAGATGGAAAAATATCTAAACAAGAAGACAAATCTTTGGAAATCTTACTATAGTAAGACCAAAAAAAAAAAAAAAAAGCAAATAGGAAATTTAAACACAGTGTTGGAGATTTATGGAATACTACCAAAGACCCAACATACAGGTGTTGGGGTCCCTGAGTCCCTGAAGGTGTGGAAAAAGGCAATGGACTAGAAGGCCTATTTAATGAAACAATTACAGAAAACTTTGCCAATTTGGAGAAGGAAAGGGACACCCAAGTAGAGGAAGCACACAGGACTCCTAACAGACAACCAGAAAAGATCTTCACCACAACACATTGTAGTCAAGCTTTCTACAGTAAATCATAAAGAAATGATTCTAAAATGTGCACAAGAAAAAAACCAAATTACTTCCAGAGGATCTCTAAGTAGATTCACAGTTGAATTCTCATCAGAAATCCTACAGACTAGGAAAGAAAGGCAAGATACATTCTAAGTCTTAAGAAACGAAAATTTTCAATCCAGAATACTATACCCTGCAAAGTTCTCATTTATGAATGAAGGTGAAATAAAGATCTTCCATAACAAACAGAAATTGAAAGAATTTGTTGCCATTCATACAGCCTTACAAAAGATGCTTAAGGATGCGCTACACAAACACAGAAAACTAGCCATCATTATGCAGAAATGTGAAGGCAGAAAATAATACAGTCAAACAACAAAAGAAATTCAAAGTAAACAATGGTCTTCAAAGAAGGAGGTACCTTTCTCTGAAGGGAGGAGAGAACCTCCACTTTGACTATGACCTTGTCTAAACAAGATAAGAATTGGAGAACTCAGAGGGCTTCCATAGCATTGGAAACTCATGACTGGAGCATAGGGAGACTACTGATGCCATAGACAGGAGTGTCAATTGGTAAAGTCAACAACAGGAGTCACTGTGCACTTACTCCTCATGTAGGATCTCTGTCCTTAATGTGCTGTGTATTGAGATTTAATGCTATAACGAGTACCCAAACAATATATTTCACTTTGTGTTTCTATGGGGGTGCAAACGATTGAAATCTTTACTTAATGTATACTAAACTGATCCTCTGTAAAAAAAAAAAAAAAAGAAAGAAAGAAATTATCAACTCCCAACTTGACTCTCACTGGGATTAAACATGACAATAGGTCGGATCTGATTTCATCATCATTTAAAAAAAACATCTATTATTTTTCACTTTATGTTTCTGTGTGGGAGCAAACTGTTGAAATCCTTACTTAATGTATACTAAGCTGATCTTCTGTATATTAAGATAATCGAAAATGAATCTTGATGTGAATGGAAGGGGAGAGGGAGTGGGAAAGGGGAGGGTAGTGGGTGGGAGGGACGGTATGTGGGGGAAGCCATTGTAATCCATAAATCGTACTTTGGAAATTTATATTCATTAAATAAAAGTTAAAAAAAGTAAACAATGGAAATATTTATGGAAAAATGACAGGGCAAAGTCATTTCTTATCAATAGTCACCTTTAATGTAAATGGTCTCGACTCTCCAGTTAAGATATGGACTGCCTGAATAGATTAAAAAACAAGACCCATCTATTTGTTGCCTACAAGAAACAAATCTCACAAAGATACATGCAAGTGAAAGTGAAAGTTTGGAAAAAGATATTCCATGCTAACAGAAAGCAAAAAAGGGCAGGTGTTGCCATCCTAAAATCAGACAAAATAGACCATAAAATAAAAACTGTTAAAATAGATGAAGAAGGGCACTACATAATGATCAAAAGATCAATTCAAGAGGAAGATGTGACTAAAATGAATGTATACACACACAATTACAGAGTGCCTGGCTATTTAAAAGAAATATCAATAGATCTAAAATGAGACATAGACTTCAATACCATAGTAATGGGAGACTTTAGCACCCCACCTTCATCAATGGACAGAGCAACTAGACAGAAAATCAAGAAAAAAAAAATAAAGCTAATCTACATTATGGACCTAATGGACCAAACTGATACCTACAGAACTTTTCAACCCAGAGTCTCAGAATACACATTCTTCTTATCAGTGCAAGGAACTTCTTCTAGGATAGACCATATGCTAGGCCAAAAGAAAGTCTCAGCAAATTCATTAAAAAAAAATCAAAAACATGCCATGCATCTTCTCTGACCACAATGTAATGAAGCTGGAAATCAACAACTCAAGAATCTCATGATCACATGAAAACACATAGAGACAAAAAAAAAAAAAAAAAAAAAAAACAACAACAAAAAAAAAACCATGTTTCTGAATGAACAATAGGTTATAGAAAAAATAAAAATAGACATCAAAAATTTCTGGAAGCAAATGAGGATGACAATACATAATATCAAAACTTATGAGAAACAGTAAAAGCAGTATTAAGAGAGATTTTAGAACTCCCTACCTACCAGAAGAAAGTAGAAAGGTACCAAATAAACAAGCGATCAATGCATCTCAAGGACCTAGAACAACAACAACAAACCAATCACAAATAGTAGGAGGAAAAAATAATTAAAATTAGATGAGAAATGAACAAAATTGAAACAAAAAATAATACAAAAGATCAGTGAAATGAAGAGCTGGGTGTTTGAAAAATAAACAAAAGTGATAAACTATTGGTCCAACTAACAACATAAAAGAGGGAGAAGACTCACCTCAATAAAATCAGAGATGAAAAAGGAAATGTAACAACAGACAATACATAAATAAGTAGAATCATCAGGAATTACTACAAAGAGCTGTATGTCAAAAAAACTGGGAAACCTAGAAGAAATGGATAGATTCCTAGACACATACCAAAATTGAGTCATGAAGACATAGGAAACCTAAATAGACCAATAACCAAGATGGAAAGTGCAGAAAAATGGATGGAACTGGAGTTCATTATGATAAGAGAAACAAAGCAGTCACAGAAAGACAAAAACCATAGGTTTCTCATGCATGAAGAAATGGATCTGAACTTAGAATGGTGATTAACAATTGGGCACGACAAGGAAAGGAAGGATGGAGGAAAGTTGGATCTGATTCCCAAAATGTAGTCGGATAGAAGAAACAAGTTCTGATGTTCCTTCAGATAGCAGGGTGCTATAGTTCATAATAATGTATTATATACTGTATGAACATATGGAAGAGAAGAGCTGGTAGACTCCAAACAGAGAAAGAGTGAGGAAATGGAAGGGCTGGGTGTCTGGTTTGATTGATTTACACTACATGTGTTCGGTGAGATATTGCACCATACACAATAAAAATGTATGATTGTTACATGTTAATCAAATTTTTTACAGCTTAAGAAAAAAGAACTATAGAATAATTTCCAAATGTCATCTTCATGTTTTTCTATGATCCTTCTGTTTAAATGCAGAGCACAAATGAAGAGTGATTATAAACTTGGAGTGACGCTTGTAAAGAACAAGAAAAAGGATACTTGAGTAAGAGTGTCTGTGCTTCTAGAACAGATTCAGGGTGTGAGGATTTCTTCCCCTTCTCAGTACAGGAGGGTATCCTCTCTAGCCAATACCCTGGTGGAAATGTGCCTATACGTAGTGTTGGACCCTTCAGACAGAGTACTACTGGAAAATTCTGAGAGATTAGACATGATGTCCTATTCATTCATAGGGTAGTATTAATCTTCACTTAATAAATTTCATGGAATGATGCTTATAACTTCTGGTACATGGTCCTGTGTAACAATTAGATGTATGTATGACTTTTCCCCTGTTTTTATCAACAATGCAAAGTATGAGAACAAAGGACCATGGAGGAGTGACAAAGGCTTGGGAAGCATGCTAACCTAGCACACTTCATTCCTTTGATTTGGAACTTAGCTTGGTCATCTGTGAAGTCTGTGCTTGTGTGTGTATGTGGGTGTATGGGTGTGTCTCTGTGAGGGTTATTCCAGGCAAACTCATTAACAAATTAAATAAAACCATGTTTAACAATTCATGATCAAAGATAATTACTGATTTTCAATCAGACTGGTAGCAAGTCTAACAATGAGTAGACTGTTGTGTTTTGTATCATGAGACACAAAGGAAGCTATATCTCTAAAGCCTCACTTTGTATTTATACTGAACATAAATTAACTTATTAAAAGAAAAAGTAGCAGATACAGAACTGTGTTCAGAGGAACTAGTGAACGTTGATTGTCTTCTCTGTTATGATCACGTATTATTATATCATGTTTGTATATTTTACAAATATTTTTTCATAATCTGTATGGCATTTCCTCAAACTGCTAACTTCACCCCGCCCTGTTTTACAATGAGAAAACAGAAACTTTGAGCTGTTCTGTGGATTAAGGGCAAAGCTAAGCCTCTTCTTTCCCAATCCTAGCTATTTGGCTATCAATTCCTCTAAACAGCACAGGAGGGCACTGAGAACAAAAGGACACCCATATAATATTGTTCTTATATGAAACAGGTGCTACTCTTTAAAAATATAATTAAATACTTTGTGTCTATGTATGCATGTAATACATATATATGTACATATATAATTGGCACAATGTGTACATGTATGTATGTAGCACATATATGTACATGAAATGGGCACTATGCATTTATTTAATCATGTCTGTGAATACTACAAACTTCATATATGAATATTATACATGTCTCTATATGCAGTAAAAATTTGACCAAGATTTTAACAGAGATATAAAAAGGGTAGTGTAAGAAGCAGAGAATTATTCCCTGGATACTGGAGAAGGTTTTCCAGAAGAGGTGTCATCAGAAATGGACTATGAATAATCTGCACCAAGAAGATAGAATGTGCTCTAAACATGATAAATCAAGTTTGATGATAAGAGTAAAAGATGTGAAGGGGAGTGGTAGAAAATGGTGTGAGAAGGTAAACAGAGTTACAATTCATACAAAGCACCTTGAAATTTATTATGTTTACCACAGAAAACCAACAGAGAAAAAAAGTAGATGACATTACCCTAATTTTGCAAAGAGAACTCTGGCAGTGGTATGGAGATGCACTAGTTTCTACCTGAACATGTCGGGTGAATGGACAGCTGGAGTCAAGGAAGACACCACCATTTTCATTGGAACCTGGGTGGATGGTAATTCTTCCACTTGAACTATGTAATAGAGAAGGACTAGGTCTGGAGCAGGAAATAGTGATGATAAGTTAGAGTGAGCTAAACTTGAGATGCTTGTGGAAATGTCGCAAAGGAAGTTTGGACATATGATTTGGAGGGCAGAAGAGAGACATATCAGTTTATTATGGGTAAAATTCATTGTTGGAGGCATTGATCTATGTGAAATCAGTCAGGGAGAAAATGTAGAACCAAAATACAATAAGGGGGAGAATCCCAATTAGAAAAGCAAAAGAAGGGAAGTAAAAAGGAATAATCACAAAGCAGAAAAAAAATCAAGAAACAGGGATGTATTGGAACATAAGGAAAGAAGTTTCAGTGTGTTAGTACACCCAAAAACTCCACACTAACATGACAAGTACAAAACCCATCTAGAAGAATTCATGAAAAAGTTGATTCTACACACAGGGCAGCAGGTCTCCAAGTTGGAGAGAGGATGTGTCTTTTGTTGGAGCTTTGGATTTGGGATTGAGGCCTGCATGTACCCATCACATGTGCTCTTTATTGCTATAACCCTGGTTGACTTGATAAGGAGATGGAAGAAGACCAGAACCTCTCTTACTTTCTTTAGGATGCCTTGGTCTTTTTTTTTTTTTTTTTTTTTTTTTTTGACAGGCAGAGTGGACAGAGAGAAAGGTCTTCCTTTTGCCATTGGTTCACCCTCCAATGGCCGCCGCAGCTCGCATGCTGCGGCCGGTGCACCGCGCTGATCCGATGGCAGGAGCCAGGTACTTCTCCTGGTCTCCCATGGGGTGCAGGGCCCAAGTACTTGGGCCATCCTCCACTGCACTCCCTGGCCACAGCAGAGAGCTGGCCTGGAAGAGGGGCAACCGGGACAGAATCCAGCACCCCAACTGGGACTAGAACCCGGTGTGCGCACCGCAAGGCGGAGGATTAGCCTAGTGAGCCGCGGCGCCGGCGCCTTGGTCTTTTTATTCATGGTCTTGAACTCAGTTTACAACTTTACTTTTCAGTTATTTATATACATTTTATCTACTTCATTAAACTCAATGATCCATAATCCTTTAAAAACAACTAAAACGCAATTAAAATAGTATATCTAAGCAGACATTTCTCAATGGACAATATACACTGACCAAGAGGCGTATTTAAAATATGGTCAACTTCACTAACCACAGGGGAGATGCAAATCAAAACTACAATGAGACATCACCTAACTCCAGTTAGATTGGCTGTTGTCAAAACAGTGGAGAAGAGAGAGCACTCACAAACTGCTGCTGAGAATTTAAATTAGTACAGCCATGTGGAAAATAGTACGGAGTTTCCTCCAAACACTAAAACTATCATAGTATCCAGCAATACCACCATTGGGTATACATACAAGAGAAATGAAATCATACTGTCAAAGAGATAACTACGAGTGCTAAAAAGACACCCTCACATGTATTGCATCAATATCCATAGTAGTTAAGAAATGGAAACAGCCTACATTTCCACCCACTGATGTACCAAGAGAGGAAATGTGGTAAATATATGAAAAATGGAATACTACCCAGGCATTAAAAATGTTAAAACCTTGTCATTTGCAGCAAAAAAAAAAAAAAAAAAAAAAAAAAAAAAAAAAACAGAGAAAGAGTCTAAAAAAAATTGACTAAGAAAAATGGGAGAAAATCTTGCTCTATCAGATTTGTAAATATAGTATAAAGATACTTTTATGTAAATGAAGTATACTTGTGTACTACTAATATAAATGAAGACACAGAAAGATGTAGCAGAAGACATTGTCCAGGAAAACACCAAGTCCTCAGGAGGAAAATGGCCAAGGAAATGAATAAAAAAAGAAACAAATAAAATGAGGAAATAAAATGAATCAGAACCACAGTTTTTGAAATATCAAACTCAATTATACCAAAATACAAATAATGACAAGCTACTTCTGCCATTTAGATTAGAAAAAATTAAAGGAAAACAAGCGATGTTGACAGAGTGTAAAGAAAGAGGTCTCTCTGGTATGGTGATGATGAGTGAACATAAACCAGATGAAGAGGAGGGGTTCCCACTGAGGGATATAAGGAAGGGCAGAATACCTTCGGAAGAAAGGAGAAAATCCTTTATAGATTTAATTAGGGGAGAGGTGGTGGAAGGGGTGAGTCTGGAGAGGAAAGCCTCTGGGAGTGTTTACATTCTTGTCCTAGAGACTCAGTAAGGTGTGAGCATTTAGCCTGCTTCAATACCTGACTCCCTGATAACACAGACCCTGGGAGGCAGCCCAGTCCCAGCAATGGAGACATTTGGGAAGTCAGTCAGGTCATGGGAGAATGTTCTCTTTGCCTCTCAAATAAATAAAATATTAAAAAGTCAAGACTAAGTAATAGACTTACTTACTAGGTAACTATACCTATAGATCACAAGGCATACACCTTGCTCCATATCTAGCAAACTCTTTAAAATGATAAAGTACAATCTAGTAATATAAAACTTTGATAATAAAGATAAATATGGGGGCCAACACTGTGGTGCAGTGGATAAAGCTGCTGCCTGCAGTGCCAGCATCCCATATGGACACTGGTTTGAATCCCAGCTGCACCACTTCCAATCCAGGTCTCTGCTGTGGCCTGGGAAAGCAATAGAAGATGGCCCAAATCCTTGGGCCTGTGCACCCTATTGAGAGACTGGAAGAAGCTCCTGGCTCCTGGCTTTGGATAAGCTTAGCTCCGGCCATTGTGGCCATTTGGGGAGTGAACCAGTGGATGGAAGATCTCTCTCTCTCTCTCTCTTTCTGCCTTTGCCTCTCTGTAGCTCTGCATTTCAAATAAATAAATAAATCTTTAAAAAGGGATAAATCTGGATGCATTGTCAAAATACATACTAGTGAGAAAAATTAAAGCCCCAAAAAAGTGATAGCTGAAAATCCTATACAAATATTAAATATTTGCATTGTAGGGTGAATTGCAGTGACCTAGGCTCATTCATTGGCCTTCTACTTAGATTTAATAAGGTATTGCTTCACTGATTATCTTTCCTTATCTTGTAATAAAGGATGTAGGATAACCAGAATCTCACTATTCACCTTTGTTGATCTCTTCTTTCTTAGAGACGGCATCTTCAAGTATTTGAAACATTATTAATTCGTCACAGATTCTTCACCACCCCACCCTGCGAGTCATCTAATTAGTTTTGCAGCTGTGAAGACTGACCCATATTATAGATATGCCTTCAGTTCCATAAGGTTTTGACCCCATCCCTGGTATGCAAACCCAGAGGCCTTCAGGAACTAGAGTGATCAATCAATGAGTAAACTAGACAGACTGCATGTTAATCATTTTGTTGGCAAATTAAACATAGAGGAAATGTTCTTTACTTCCACAAGGGATTTTCAATCCTTGGAAAGCCAGATACTCTATATTCTTTAGAGAAAGCTGGTATTGATATTTTTATCTGTTGTTTTATGAATTTTTAATGTTGAATAGTTACATTTTAGAAAGATATTTAAGCACCAGATGGCTCAAATAAAATTCAGCCAGGGTAGCCTTCAATGTAAGGGCTTACAGTTCAGGATTTTTCTCTTACCTTCCTTGAAAACAGTACGTTTTCCAACTTCCAATCACCATTCTCAAAGTTCAAAGGGAGTTTTAAGATCTCTCAATTCAATCTATTATTGGTTGATATTTGTGTCCTCTCTACATTATTCAGTCGCCTCTGTCATACTTCTTTGGACACATAGTCTATGCATTACCCTCTGTGGCAGCCTTCAGATAACTGCCTGCCTCTAGCTGTTACTCAATGTGACCACCATGCATTCAGAGAGGTGGACACCAGCCCTGGGAGACAGAAGAGATGATAAGTGCTGCAGCTCCCTGCTCAATAACCAAAAGTAAAGCATTGAGTTGATTCTGAGCTAGAGTTTTAATTACTTGCATGATTATTGATAAAGGAATGGATACGTCCAAGAATCTTCCTATAGAAAATTCTTGCATAAATGCTCAAAGATACATAAACAAAGACATTCATTGCAGTTTCATTTGTAATACTGACAAACCTTAAGCTTACCCTAGTATAAAACAATATGCAGTAAAATATGAGATCAACCTGTATTTGTTGACATGGAACTCTCTTCAAAATACTATTTAATGAAAAATTACTAAAATAAAATGCCTAGCATACTTTCTGGTTCATGTAAGAATGCATGTATATATCCATATATAGAGATAGATAGATAGATGCCAATTGTACACAATTATATACATTGATGGCTTTATCTCTGAGGATTGGATTGGGATTAGGATGGAAGCATAGGGACTATTACTTATTTTTCAATATATTTTTGTATTGTTTGATTTTTCCAATGAGCATGTTTTCATATGTGATTTTAATTGTTTTTAAAGAAAGCTACTATTCAGTCAAGAAAGGACATGTGAGATGCTTGATTGGTGAATTTGTGAAAGAAAATGAAAGATTTTGTGTTTGGATTCCAGCCTCAACTGCAAATCATTTTCCTGCTTTTTCAACAACGCTCAGTTTTGTGTTACACTACTGCCCAGGTGACTGAGTTTTGTGTATTATATAACGATATTTATTGTGCAACTGCCAGAGAGGTATGTAATTTTTGAGTCACATACTCGCTGGAATGCACTTCAGCAGAACAAACAGTAGTAGATGAGCTAACAAAAGGTCAAATCAAGGCTATGGGCAAACAGTAAACCACAATGCTCAACCTGTGGGTAAAAACTCTTGGGGCAGATATTCCCTGGACAATGGTAGCAGGACATTTGGTCTGGTCTGGTTAATAAAAACAATGGAATCACAAAAGTCTTTAGGTCACTTATGTGAGAGGCTTCATAATGGATCACCCAGATAAATACTGAGATCTCGAAATAAATAGCCACAGGTTTTGATAATGCCCAGTCACTCCCTGTCCATCCTAGACACTGCTGCAAGCTTGGCCGTGATGCAGCCCTTCTAAAATCCCTTCAAAGGCTTCTCATCATCTCTTAGATAGTAATTCAACCTCAATAGCAATCAAGGCCCTCCAAGACCCAGCCTGTATTCCTGATTCTTACCTGTTGCTTCCTCTAGGAAAAGTTAGACTCAATATTTCATAACACAAGTGATTCTCAGGCCAGGTTATGCATTACATATACCCTCAGTACATGTACCTTCATATACATATATATATACATATATATATATACATACCTTCATTACATATGCCTTCATATACATATATATACATATATATACACATATACATACCTTCATTACATATACCCTTCATCTTCCCACACACATCTGTGCCACCACCCCCTTAGATAACTCCTGTTCTTTACTCCTTCTCCATGTCATCACACTTCTTTTGACCATACTTGGCTTACACACCTATCCTTCCCCATGGAAACTGGCTTTCAATAAACAAACAAACAAACAAATAAATAGATCTGGAGCCAGTGTTGTGGTGCTGTAGGTTAATCCTCTGCCTGTGGTGCCAGCATGCTATATGGGTGCGGGTTTGAGTCCCGGTTGCTCCAGTCCTGACCTAGCTCTCTGCTATGGCCTGGGAAAGCAGCAGAAGATGGCCCAAGTCCTTGGGCCCCTGCACCCACGTGGGAGACCTGGAAGAAGCTCCTGGCTCCTGGCTTCGGATTGGCACAACATCAGCTGTTACTGCCATCTGGGGAGTGAACCAGCAGATAGAAGACCTCTCTCTCTCTCTCTCTCTCTCTCTCTCTCTCTCTGTGTAACTCTTCCAAGTAAATAAATAAATCTTAAAATAAAAGAAAAGAAGTAAATAATTTTTAGTACATCTCCTGCAGTTTCTGTATTTTATTTGACATTCCTCTGTCCAGAGTACCTGAATTCATCAATTTAACAACTAAGATGTGAAGCATTGAGTACTAAAAGCTTCAAGTGGATGAGATGGTTAATTCCCCAAGAATGGGACTTGTGGTATCAACCAGCAGAGGGAGAAGGCATTTTTCTGGTCAGAGTCTTCACATCTCTCCTGAATCACATACCCTGAGAGAAAGGCCTTTTCCTAAATCGCATCTTAGCATATCCACATCACACTTAGAACCACCCTCTCCCTGCCACAACTTTCAGATCTGTTAACTCCCAAGTCTAGTCTTTTGCCCTCACTGTACTCTGCACAGACCCACAGATTTCACTGCCTCAAGTATCCTAGGCCCAATTCTAAAACCAGGTTCCAAACAGGCTGCACCAAGAAAGCTCTTGTTCATAGTTCATAAGGTTGGAAATTTTACAAATAATCTTTACTGTTTCTCTCTCTTTAGCTATTTGTAGCTATTAGGTTATCTAGATGCAAAAATAAAGGCATTTGTGGGAATAAAAAAGGGATGATCAAACCGCAAGATATCCATTCTCCTTCTTCATGCTTCTCTGTGCAAGAAACCAGCCACCACACTGCATGCTTATGATGCAGACTTTATCAGGCCCCACTTCTCTCCCTCAGCTTGAAGTTCCTGTCTTCATTTGATCATTACAAGTCAATTCCTTGCTAAAGAATAACTCACTAAATTAAGGAAGTGGCACAGGGGTCAGTCTGGCCTCACAGGACCCCAGATATCAAACACTCAACATGCAGGTATCACCTCTATAGTTAACATCCTCAAGCTAGACTATATTCTGACATGCTTCATGGGTACTCTGGGCCAAGATCAAACAAAGCAAGACCCAATCTGCCTAACCCAGAGCACTGGAACCCACTTTGCCATCATGAAAGAACCTACCAGGCTCCTGTCACCAAATCATCAACAGCCTCAGGCACTGTGAACCCGGCAGAGACACACACAAGCTGACCATGCGCTGCTCAACCCCCAACTAATCTAGAAAATTCATCACCCTTAATCCCTCAGGGAGTTTTGCCTGGCTCTTTGCTCTGCTCATTGCAAAATAAATGCCTACCTTTTCCAACACCCTGGTATCAGTGATTGCTTGTTATATGTCAGGCAAGCAGAGCCAGCTTTTCTGGGAGGTTCTGCAACACACACACTCACACACACATACACACTCAGAGAGAAACATACATACACGCAATTGAGCTTAGTGTACATTGAATTTATAATAAATAAATTAACCCTATTGACAAACTGTGTTCCCATCCCTACTTTAAAGTAGGCCTCAGCCATTCCCTACAAACATAGAAAATTCTATGGAATGTTAAGAAATTTTGTATACTTTTTCTGTGGGAAAACAAAGGAATACATGTGACACCATAAGGCAAAACTTAATTTAAAAACTAATCATTAGACCTCCAGCTTTTCTCAAAGTTTCTCTTGGATGATTTGTCACCCCACATTCTTGTCAGTCCTTCTCCCTCTAGGTGCTTTATCTTCTGGATCCAAACAAACTGCCTCTTTTACCTTCTGTAGGAAAGACCAGATTTCTTACCCATCGCAAGGTTCAAAGCTAAGTTCCTTCTAACAAGACAGGTTAACAAGAGTTTTCTCTAATTAGATTTTACATGATGCAGGAGCCTTCAGAAATGAAGATCCAAAGCAACACAGAACACAGCGTGTCCTATACTAAGTTTGATGAAATGGAAACTTGCAGAGACATTTGACTGGAGAACAAAAGAGTATGACTTAATGATAAGAAACTTTGCCAGGATGACTTAGTGAGGCCTGTTTGTTCAGCATCTCGGCTTTGAGGATAAGGATATTGCTTTCTCTTGGGCATAGGGAGCGCACCTCTGGGAGGAGGGTGTTTTGGTGTCCTTTAGAGAAATAGATCAGAAAATTCTTTTATTGTCTACTTCAGAAGAGAAGGAGAGGGGAATGTCAGAGAGACTTTGTTACTTGTGCTAATTTCCCAAATGCTAAGGATCCATATCCTGAACCCCATCATTTACTAAACTTTGTTCTCTTTTCTTGTTAAGCAATTTAGTTATTCTGGCTTCTCCAGTCCTGCATTCTTCTGTCTATCACCCTAGTCAACAAGCAAAGGAACCTCCTTAGAAAACTTTGGAGATTCCCAATAGAACTGTTTTTCTTCCCCAATGTGTCACAATTGCTTGTCCTGTCAAGTGGAAATTGAGTCACCTTGAAAGTCAACAGAAAGAGCAAAGAAGTATTCTGCATCTAGCAAGAGGCTGTAGAAAGTGTTACCAGATCAAGATGAGTCTGCACAAACATATGAGAAAACCCAATACTGAAGCCAGGAGCAATGCTGACATCTGTTGCCCTGCACAGCTTTTACAAAAATATTTATGGGAGAAGGGAGTTCATTATGGGAGAAGTGGAGGTGGGACATGGGGGTTTATTGGTTAACTAGCAGAGGGGAGTCCTTTGTCCTGCACAGGCATGAGTCAGCTATGTGCCTCTTCCTACAACATGTGCTCAAAAATGGTTGGTGGCCTTCCCACACTTGGCAGGGGGAGATTTGGGCTCCTACATCATCCAGAAGTCGGTGGTACCTGTGCTGCCATTTGTCCTGCTATGGTTCTGGCTGGTTTATACCAATTTTTCCAGCAAGTTTTAACAAAGCACCTTGTTGCTTGTAAGACAACTTCAGATTTTTATTAGTTCTGTTTCTTTATCTTATGGGGTATTGCTCCAAAAGGAAAAAAAAAAAACAGGCAATCAATTTGTTTTCTCTAAAATGTAAAGCCAAAAAAGCTAAAGTTAGGAGTTTGGTTTTTATTCTAAAATTTGGGAACTTCCCCCTAATCTCTTCTTTGGACACACTATAATTCCAGACCTGTATCCACATGTAGACTAATGGGTTTTGTAATTCTTCTAAATATCTGAGTGTTATAAAACTTGTTGTTGATTGGCTTCACTGTTTCATTCATCTCTCTGTGGTAATATTTCTTGTTTAATAAACATGTTACACACAATAAGCTGTGATTGCTCTAAAATATTTATAACATATTGATGAGGTTCAGTATGTACCACCTCAATATGACTGAAGGAGACTAGACTATCCCCCTTCAAGTAGGCGTCTTTCACATACAGATTATTTTGAGCTGATTATCTTGAGAGATGGCAGACACAGGAGAAGCTCTGAGAACAAATTTACATCTACAAAGGAAATCTCCATTTCAAGGGTATGTCCCCTTGTCAAGAGGCAATAGAATAATGTTAAGTCACTAGAAAATCTTATTAGTGAAAAAAGCATCTTCATAATTATGCATATTAAGCCTCTTTGTTGTTTACCAGGCTTTTCCAAGCCTTCTTGTCCTGAGTTTCTCCCCACATTCCATCTCTGATATCTATGTTAGAGATGTAATCATTTTTTTAAAAAGATTTATTTATTGGAAAGCCAGAACCACAGAGAGAAATCTTCCACCCATGTTTCACTCCCCCAGATGGCTGCAACTGCCAGGGCTGGGTCCAGCCAAAGTCAGGAACCAGGCGATTCTTTCAAGTCTTCCAGGTAGGGGACAGGGGCCCAAGCACTTGAGTCATCCTCTACTGCCTTCCCAGGCACTAGCAGGGAGCTGGATTGTTAGTGGAGCAACCAGGACATAAGGGGTGCTGGTGTGACAGGCGCTGGCTTTACCCAGGACACCACAACAAGGCCCTGAGATCTATTCACTTTTTCCCTGTGTAGCTCCCATATGTATATGAAAGAGAGCACCACAAAACTGGTTGGAGGAGTTGCTGTAGAAGCCTCAAAATTGCATACTTGCCTAACACCAGAGTGGTGAAAGAAAGGAGGAGTTTATTGCAAAGTGCAGAGCAAGAAACTGGGCAGCTATCCTTAATTCCTAGGATCCACGAGTTAAAGCTTATTAGAGATTGAGGTAGAGGCTGAGAGGTGTGAATTCAGCTCATGTCTAAGCTCCTGGTTTCATTGCTGTTTTCATGATACTCTTTTGATTGGTCAGCAACATCCTGTGCTTCAGGCAATTGTAGATGAAGACAAAGTAGGTTCCAGTCAGTCTAGGGATAACATACACATGGTAGCTGGTAGAGCCTGGGGTTCCTGGAGAACAAACAGCTCAAGACAAGATTGAATATTAAGGGAAAAATAGGGAACATGTCGGAAAAAATAAATGAGCTCATGACTCTAGTGATTAGCAACCTTTTGGTGCCAGGTGCACCACTCCCTCCAGTCAGAGAATTAATTGTAGTATAAGAGGTTGATTGCAATCACAAAAGCAGGACAAGGAAACTTTAAGCTAAAGAACAGAGGCTGGGACCGTGGGAGGAGACCAAGACCTGATGGCATCTAGCATCTGTATTCAAGGCACTATCAAAGGGCCCAGCCTCACATGATCATACACTTCTATTTGCTTTTCTCTTGGTAATCTGTTTTCTGGTACAGAAGTCTACCCCAACAAACAACTCACAAAGTGTAGAAAGAAAATTATTCTCCCTTTCACCATTCACTAAAAGACTCAAAAAGGAATATTTCATGAACACTTAATTCTACAAACAAAATATGACATAAAATATAAATGTTTGTACTGCAACACAGGACACTTCATACACACTAGAAGCAACCACATTCCCACGATTATTTATCAACCATTATTTGCTTTTGAAAGTGTGTTCTTGAAAGACCTTCACTGGGAAACAATTTGTCCAGTGGTGGAAGTATGTGCAATAGTTGGCACATGCTATGTACTCAACATTCACTACATAAATATGCACTTGCATCATTTCTTTCAAACAACCCCTTACTCAGATATTATGCCTATTGACTGTTTTACCATCTTCCTCTACCTGTTACTATGAATAAAGTCTTCTACCCATAAAATATGTTTGAAGAATAAAAGCTAGCTGCTATTCTTATATATAAATATTTTAAAATAGACCAGAAATTATCTTTTTAACTACACAAAATATGGGGTTCAAATTTTGGATGTGTCTTCAGAGACAAAAGCCAGAAAGTTCAAATCTTTTTCCCCTAAACGTGAGTCAGAGTCATATTGAAGATATGTTGTTGTTGAGATTTGAAGGACCTGCCTAAAATAATAAAGAACTTCCTGACAGTGAGGACTACCAAAAGAAGAACAAGACGAAGAACTCATCATCTCTCTTTATAGGAGGCTTCCAAAAGATAACAGTCACTCCTCAGTCCCACTAAATCCCCACGTAGAATTCACAGTGTGTGAGCCAACATTTAATTTTGCTAGGGTTGGGGTTCAGAAAACGGAACCCAGAGTAAAGATTCTCTCTGATCTTCTGCCTTCCTCTCACACCTCATTCTCCTCCAAATCAAATTATAAACACAAGACTTCACCTTTCCCAAGACTGATCATAGAGACTAGAACTTCTTTTCCTCAAAATCAGCCATAAAACTTGAAAATATGATTCTAGAAGCCAGCATTGTGGTGCACCAGGTAAAGCTGCTGCTTGCAACGCTGGCACCCCAAATGGTTGCAGGTTCAAGTCCCAGCTGCTCTACTTCTTATCCAGCTCCCTGCTAACATCCTGGGAAAAGCAGCAGAAGATGGCCCAAGGTCCAAGACCAAGGATCTGGGCCCTTGTCACCCATGTGGGAGACTCCTGGCTCCTGGCTTTTACGGCCATTCAGGAAAGTGAAGCAGTGGATGGAAGACATCTCTCTCTGTCTCTCCCTCTCTTTTTGTAGCTCCAACTTTCAAAATAAATAAATACATCTTTTAAAAAAAATACCTAACCTTCTGTACAAATGTTGGCCATAACAGAATTCTCTGACTGACCTTGTTTAAAATGAAGGTCATAAGACCTACACTCCAGAAAGGGTTCTGCCCCATACCTGGAAGGGAGGAACGCTACACAGAGAGACCAAGAAGAAATTGAACAGGCCTGTTGAGCATTACCTAAGTCCATAATGGACACTTTCTTTGTCCAATCATATTTTTGCATTGTTACACAGGCTTCATCAAACCTAAGCACGGAAATAGGCAGTTCACATTAAGCTTCACATTGTCAATGTGAACATAAAACCATGATCAAATAAATGTGTGTGACATTTGGGGGCTGGGGGAGGGACTAGCCATGACCCTGTATGATGAAAAGAAAATAATCACACCCCTTTTACCCATACACTCGCTATGAATTCTGTTTTTTAGTTCAAAAGGCATATGAATGAACACTATTTCTGTGGGAAATGTTAAGCCTATCTAAGAAAGCAAACTGCAATCGGGTACTATTATACACAAAATCCATAAAAATAAGATTTGTAATGATCATAAATAATCAGTTTCCTAAGAAAATGTTCATCCAAGATTCTTGCCATAATTGAAAGTAATTGCATTACATGTATTTGAAATAAATCATTATTTAAACATCGCACTAATGTACACCAGTACCCTAAAAGTAAATATTAGGCTTGGGCTGGCGCCTTGGCTCACTTTGTTAATCCTCCGCCTGCAGCACGAGCATCCCATATGGGCTCAGGGTTCTAGTCCCGGTTGCTCCTCTTCCAGTCCAGCTCTCTGCTGTGGCCCAGGAGTGCAGTGGAGGATGGTCCAAGTGCTTGGGCGCTTGCACCTGCGTGGGAGACCAGGAGGAAGCACTTGGCTCCTGGCTTCAGATTGGTGCAGTGCCGGCTGTAGCGGCCATTTGGGGGGTGAACCAATGGAAGGAAGACCTTTCTCTCTGTCTCTCTCTCTCACTGTCTAACTCTATCTGTCAAGTTTAAAAAAAAAAAAAGTAAATATTAGGCTGTTCCTTTGGCTTAAATTCAAATCGTAACATAAGTTCAAAACTAGAAGGACCATTCTCATCATTACTAAGTACTACTTGCTGTTTGACTCAATATTGTATTTATGAGATCTTTGTTTTCTTTTTTTTAAGATTTATTTATTTATTCAAAAGGCAGATTTACAAAAAGGCAGAGGCAGAGAGAGAGAAGTCTTCTATTTGCTGATTCACTCCCCAAATGGCCCCAATGGCCGGAGCTGGGCCAATCCGAAGCCAGGAGCCAGGAGCTTCTTCCAAGTCTCCCATGTGGGTGCAGAGAGCCATCTTCTACTGCTTTCCCAAGTCATAGCAGAGAGCTGGATTGGAAGTGGAACAGCCAGGACTCTAATTGGCACCCATATGGGATGCCCACACTGCAGGCAGCGACTTTACCCACTATACCAGCGCACCGGCCCCAAGATCTCTGTTTTCTAATTCAAACGATTTTATTTCATTTCTTTTCATCATATGGAAAAATTCTTTGTATAAATATAGCATAATTCATTTGTTTCCCTTTGGTGAATATTTAGATTATTTCCATTTTTTTCTAATACAGACAATACTGCCGTAACATTCTTGTATCGTTTACTTGTGTATCTATTCACAAGATTCCCGAGAGTATAGGCCTAACTTGCTTCTCCCTTCTTTACTCCCTCCTTTCTTTTCCATTATCTAATTCTCTAGACACAATTTGCCTTCATATTTTGTATTTTTATGATATTGGAGTATTTTCTAAATTCTTCATTTAATGGTGCCCTCTTCTGAAAGAATAAAAAATTTCAAGTATTTAACAACTTTTTGTTTTAATAAAGAAAGTGTTGCAACTACATTTTTATGATTCTTTTTATTGAATCCTAAATTTTTTCTTTATTTTCTTTTCACTGCCAATTTGCAAATGACTTCCCTTCTTTCTGCTGTTTTCTCTCCTAAGCCTATGCTTTCAAAGACCCTCTCTCTGAATGTATTCTATTCTTTTAAAATGTGTCTGTCCCTTTATACTGCAAAGATCCTTTTCAATAGTGTCTGGTCCTTAAAATCACCAATATTTCTATGTGCTCTGATCTGGCTAGGTGCCTGCCCTAACTTTCTAATGTGTGGTGGGCTTAATTAATCTATGAGTTGTTCAGCCCTTCATTAGATCCCTTCACTAGGCGCCCCCATTTTTCTTCTGTGTGTCTTTTCTTGGTCTCACTCTATGAAGTCTTGTGACTAAGAGGGAAGGAATGGCAGAGTAAGAGATCACACATCATGATTTGGAGACTTTTGTCTTTTACTCAAAATATATATCTTTTAAGATTTATTTATTTATTTGAGAGGAAGAGTTATGGGCAGAGAGAGGGAGAGACAGAGAGAGAGGTTACACTGTTTCACTCCTCAAATGACCACAACAGCCAGAGCTGAGCTAATCCAAAGCCAGGAGCCAGCAGCTTCTTCTAGGTCTCCCAAACAGGTACAGGGGCCCAAGCACTTGGGCCATATTCCACTGCTTTTCCAGGCAATAGCAGAGAGCTGGATTGGAAGAGGAGCGGCAGGTACTCCAACCTATACCCATATGGGATGCCAGTGCCACAGTCCAAGGCTAGCCTATACATAACAATATATTTTTACATTTTTTAAAGGAAAGTGAGAGAAGAGACAGATAGACAAAACGAAGAAACTAACCAGAACAGAGACAAATTTTCCATTCTGCTGGTTCAATCCCTAAATACCATTAACAGTAGAGCAGGGGGCTAGGCCAAAGCCAGGATCCTGAAACTTAATACGAATCTACCACATAGGTGGCAGGGTACTCACATACTTGAGCCATTAACTTCTACCTCTCAGAGTGTGTGCATTAGCAGGAAGATGGAATAAAAGCAGAGGCTTGACTCACAGGCACTCTGATATGGAATGTGGGTATCCCAGGTGACAACCACACTACTGAATTATTCTGAAGTGTTGGCATTCTCTATCTTGAAGTTACATTAAAAGCACATTTTATTTTAGAAATAACTTTTTTTCTAATTTTTATTTGATGAAGGGGTCCTGGGAGATGGATTGTTATACAGTTAGCACTGTATTCAGCACAAGATTTTTTGTTTTTTTTGTGTGCTTGAATGTATAATTCATTTAGATAATAAATTATTAGAATACATAATCTAGCTATTTTTATCTTGCTAGCAGAAATCCCTGTATGTACTAGGTGCTAAATTCTAGCTAAAACCCAAACAAAAAGTTGACCTGGTGAAGGACTCTGAGGCCTAGTTTGGGCATATGAACAACAAGAGAAGCTAATTCCAGTATCAACTGTAAGCTTCTCTCCTTATTGAACTATTATCCCCAAGATTTTGTTATTTCATAGCATTGTCTAAGGAAATAAAACTTAAAATCACAGTGGAATATTATTTCACATCTTAACATCAGCAAAAGTAAAAATAAAAGCCTAACAATACCAACTTCCAGCTAGAATGAGGAGTAACAGAATCCTTCCCTGTTCTGGGAGCATAAGTAGGTACAACATTTTGGGGAACAATTAATTGCCATCCAGTAAATCTGAAAGCATTCATGTCCTAAAACAGGCATTCCACAGCTAGGCATGAACAGGTGCACAAGTAAAGTATTAGAAAAAGTAGAAATGATCTAAATATCAACGGGGAAAGCTACAGAAATGATAGCATATTTATAGAAAGGAGTTATTACACATAATGCAAATAAATGAAACAAGTTTGCATAAATAAGAAAACAGCTCTCATAAAGATAACGTTGCTAAAAGCAAGAATGTGTATATTATATTTTATTATATAAGAATGTTTTTATTCATACATATGCAGTACAAATACAAAAACATGTGAAAAAGAAATAACTAAAAAGATTACTTACCTTTGGTAAAGTAAAGAGAGAAATTAATAAAATCAGGGAGCAATTCAAAAAGGGATTTGATTAGATAAGGAGTTGTAAATACCTTCTGTATACCTAGCATTTTAATATATAATTTTTTGTTGTTTGTTTTTTTTTTTTTTTTGACAGGCAGAGTTAGACAGTGAGAGAGAGAGACAGAGAGAAAGGTCTTCCTTCCGTTGGTTCACCCCACAAATGGCCGCCACGGCTGGTGCTGCATATATAATTTGTAAAGATTTATTTATTTGCCCAGGACCAGATGGATTCACTGCTGAATTATACCAGACATTTAAAGAAGAACTGACTCCAATTCTTCTCAAACTATTCAGAACAATCAAAAAAGAGGGAATCCTCCCAAATTCTTTCTATGAAGCCAGCATCACCTTAATTCCTAAGCCGGAAAAAGATGCAGCATTGAAAGAGAATTACAGACCAATATCCCTGATGAACATAGATGCAAAAATCCTCAATAAAATTCTCGCCAATAGAATGCAACAACACATCAGAAAGATCATCCACCCAGACCAAGTGGGATTTATCCCTGGTATGCAGGGATGGTTTAATGTGCGCAAAACAATCAATGTGATACAACACATTAACAGACTGCAGAAGAAAAACCATATGATTATCTCAATAGATGCCAAGAAAGCATTTGATAAAATACAACACCTGTTCATGATGAAAACTCTAAGCAAACTGGGTTTGGAAGGAACATTCCTCAATACAATCAAAGCAATCTATGAAAAACCCACAGCCAACATCCTATTGAATGGGGAAAAGTTGGAAGCATTTCCACTGAGATCTGGTACCAGACAGGGATGCCCACTCTCACCACTGCTATTCAATATAGTTCTGGAAGTTCTAGCCAGAGCTATTAGGCAAGAAAAAGAAATTAAAGAGATACAAATTGGGAAGGAAGAACTCAAACTATCCCTCTTTGCAGATGATATGATTCTTTATGTAGGGGACCCAAAGAACTCTACTAAGAGACTATTGGAACTCATAGAAGATTTTGGCAAAGTAGCAGGGTATAAAATCAATGCACAAAAATCAACAGCCTTTGTATACACAGGCAATGCCATGGCTGAGGAAGAACTTCTAAGATCAATCCCATTCACAACAGCTACAAAAACAATAAAATACCTTGGAATAAACTTAACCAAGGACGTTAAAGATCTCTACAATGAAAATTACAAAACCTTAAAGAAAGAAATAGAAGAGGATACCAAGAAATGGAAAAATCTTCCATGCTCATGGATTGGAAGAATCAATATCATCAAAATGTCCATTCTCCCAAAAGCAATGTACAGATTCAATGCAATACCAATCAAGATACCAAAGACCTTCTTCTCAGATCTGGAAAAAATGGTGCTGAAATTTATATGGAGACACAGGAGACCTCGAATAGCTAAAGCAATCTTATACAACAAAAACAAAGCTGGAGGCATCACAATACCAGATTTCAGGACATACTACAGGGCAGTTGTAATCAAAACAGCATGGTACTGGTACAGAAACATATGGATAGACCAATGGAACAGAATTGAAACACCAGAAATCAATTCAAACATCTACAGCCAACTCATATTTGATGAAGGATCCAAAACCAATTCCTGGAGTAAGGACAGTCTATTCAATAAATGGTGCTGGGAAAACTGGATTTCCACATGCAGAAGCATGAAGCAAGACACCTACCTTTCACCTTACACAAAAATCCACTCAACATGGATTAAAGACTTAAATCTATGACCTGACACCATCAAATTATTAGAGAGCATTGGAAAAACCCTACAAGATATAGGTACCGGCAATGACTTCTTGGAAAACACCCCAGAAGCACAGGCAGTCAAAGCCAAAATCAACTATTGGGATTGCATCAAATTGAGAAGTTTCTGTACTGCAAAAGAAACAGTCAGGAAAGTGAAGACACAACTGACAGAATGGGAAAATATATTTGCAAACTATGCAACTGATAAAGGGTTGATAACCAGAATCTACAAAGAAATCAAGAAACTCCACAACATCAAAACAAACAACCCACTTAAGAGATGGGCCAAGGACCTCAATAGACATTTTTCAAAAGAGGAAATCCAAATGGCCAACAGACACATGAAAAAATGTTCAAGATCACTAGCAATCAGGGAAATGCAAATCAAAACCACAATGAGGTTCCACCTCACCCCAGTTAGAATGGCTCACATTCAGAAATCTACCAACAACAGATGCTGGAGAGGATGTAGGAAAAAGGGACACTAACCCACTGTTGGTGGGAATGCAAACTGGTTAAGCCACTATGGAAGTCAGTCTGGAGATTCCTCAGAAACCTGAATATAACCCTACCATTCAACCCAGCCATCCCACTCCTTGGAATTTACCCAAAGGAAATTAAATTGGCAAACAAAAAAGCAGCCTGCACATTAATGTTTATTGCAGCTCAATTCACAATAGCTAAGACCTGGAACCAACCCAAATGCCCATCAACAGTAGACTGGATAAAGAAATTATGGGACATGTACTCTATAGAATACTATACAGCAGTCAAAAACAACGAAACCCAGTCATTTGCAACAAGATGGAGGAATTTGGAAAACATCATGCTGAGTGAATTAAGCCAGTCCCAATGGGACAAATATCATATGGTCTCCCTGATTGGCGACAACTAACTGAGCACCAAAGGGGAAACTTGTTGAAGTGAAATGGACACTGTCAGAAACAGTGACTTGATCAGCTCTTGTCCTGACGGTTGATGTACAATGTAATACTTTATCCATTTTAGTACTTTTTTTTTGTTCTAGTACCATTGGTTGAACTCTGTAATTAACACACAATTATTCGTAGGTGTTTAAATTTTAACTGAAAAGTGATCCCTGTTAGGAATTCGGAAAACATTATGCTGAGTGAAATAAGCCAATCCCAAAGGGACAAATACCACTTGTTCTCCTTGAAAGTTGACAACTAACTGAGCACCAAAAAGGAAACCTGTTAAAGTGAAATGAACACTATGAGAAACAGTGACTTGATCAGCCCTCACCCTGACTGTTGATGAGCAACTTGATATGTTATCCCTCTTAGTATTTTTTTTGTTTGTTCTACTTAATACTTTTGGTTGAATACTGTAATCAATACACAATTCTTCTTAAGTGCTGAAACTTAACTGAAAAGTGATCACTGTTAAATGTAAGAGTGGGAATAAGAGAGGGAAGAGATGTGCAATTTGGGACATGCTCAAGCTGACTTACCTCAAACGGTAAAGTTAGAAACATACCAGTGGATTCCAATTCAATCTCATCAGGGTGGCATGTACCAATGCCATCTCACTAGTCCCAGTGATCAATTTCTGTTCACAATTGATCGTAACGATAGGACTAAGAGCCAAAGGGAGCACATAAACAAGAATAGTGTCTGCAAATACTAGCTGATAGAATAAAAAAGGGAGAGAATGATCCAACATGGGAAGTGAGATACACAGCAGACCCATAGAATGGCAAGTGTCCTAACAGCACTCTGGCCTCATAATCAGCCCTTAAGGCATGCGGATCCAGCTGAAATGCCCATGAGAGTATTTCAGGCATGGAAAGCCAAGACACTCTGGGAAAAAAAAAAAAAAACTAAATGAAAGATCTCCGCAAGTGAGATCCCAGTGGAAAGAATGGGTCATCAAAGAAGGAGGTACCTTTCTCTGAAGGGAGGAGAGAACTTCCACTTTGACCATGGCCTTGTCTAAATATGATCAGAGTCAGTGAACTCAGGGGGCTTCCATAGCCTTGGCAGCTCATGACAAGAGCCTAGGGTGATTACTGATGCCATAAACAAGAGTGTCAATTTGTTAAGTCAACAACAGGAGTCACTGTGCACTTACTCCTCATGTAGGATCTTTGTCCTTAGTGTGCTGTACATTGAGATTTAATGCTATAACTAGTACTCAAACAGTATTTTTCACTTTATGTTTCTGTGTGGGAGCAAACTGTTGAAATCTTTACTTAATGTATGCTAAACTGATCTTCTGTATATAAAGAGAATCGAAAATGAATCTTGATGTGAATGGAAGGGGAGAGGGAGTGGATAAGGGGAGGGTTGCAGGTTGGAGGGACGTTATGGGGGGGAAGCCATTGTAACCCATATTCTGTACTTTGGAAATTTGTATTCATATTCTGTCTTTGCTACTTGCAAATAAAGATGTCAAAAAAATTTTAAACTAAAAAAAAAAAGATTTATTTATTTGAAAGGCAGAAGAGAGAGGGAAGGAGGGAAAGAGGTGAAGGGCAAGAGAGAGAGAGAGAGAGAGAGAGAGAGAGAGAGAGAGAGGATATCAGTCCTCCATCTGCTTGCTTACTCCCAAATGGCCAAAATGGCCAGGACCAGATAAGGCCAAAGCCAGGAACCAGTAACTACTTCTTGGTCTCCCCCATGGGTGCAGGGATTGGGTCATCTTCTGCTGCTTTCCCTAGGACATCAGCAGGGATCTGGATCAGAAATGGAGCAGTTAGGACTAAAACTTGCACTCATATAGGATACTTGCATTGCATGAGGCAGCTTAACTCACTGTGCTACAATGCTGGTCCCTGTATATTTTTTAAAGATTTAATTTATTCATTTGGGAGGTAGAGTTACAGACAGTGAGAGAGAGAGAGAGAGAGAGAGACAAAGGTCCTCCCTTCATTGGTTCACTCTCCAAATGGCAGCAATGTCCAGAACTGCACCAATCCAAAGCCAGAAGTCAGGTAGGCACCTGATCTCCCATGTGGGTGCAGGGGCCCAAGTGCCTGGGCCATCCTCCACTGCTTTCCCAGGCCACAGCAGACAGCTGGACCAGAAGAGGAGCAGACAGGACTCAAACTGGCGCCCATATGGGATGCCAGCACCACAGGTGGAATATCAACCTATTGTGCCACAGTGCTGGCCCCTGGTCCCTACATTTTTAAAAAAAATAAGGTAACATCTTTATATTGCAGTAGGGACTTAGAGAGGAGATGTCTTGAACTAAGGATATTCACATAGTTCAGCAATAAAGAAAAGCTGTTGAAAAGATGTCATTAAAAAATTCATTCAGAAATAAAATGTTGGCAAGATTATGAGACCAGAGCAGAAGAAAATGAACAACTTTTCTGGACCTAATAAAGAGAGAAACCCTTCAGAAATAGCTGATAATTAATTAAAATCTAGCTATGCTGGCTAGCTTGGTATTTAGTAGGCTTTCTACTAACAATGATTATAAAGACTAGATTAAACATTATCATTTTTCTACAAATATATTCTTTCTTGAAATATCAGAGAATGACAAAGGCAGCAAGAATAAAAATCCTGAAAAGAACAAAAGCCTGATGAGGATGAACACTCAGCTTTACTTTCTGTTTGAGACATGTGTCATTAGAAAGCAGATATTGGGAGATTGGACTTTGGAAAATCCCAAGGAGCTAGGGAGGCAAAAAGCTGAAGTTCAAGGAATGTGGAGCTGGCAAATATTCCAGGCCATTAACTGTGACTTATGAGGGACTCTTAGTCTGTCAGGTTCGACCTAAGTACCTTCCAGACCACCCCAGGAAAATAATCTGTGCACCTAGTAGTAAAACTGATGGAAACCAAGTGCTGGGGAATATTTTTAAAAATGTTGCAGGAGATAAAAAAAATAAATAAAAGACAGCTACTTTCAAACAATAACAGAAAGACCAGCAGGTGACTTTTTGAATGAAATGATTGAGGACAGAAAGCAATGGAATAACATCATCGAAGTGCTGTGGGAAAAGTACTGCCAATCCAGAGTTCTGAATCTTTTGAAAATAGCCTCCAAAAAAAGGTAAATTCATTCATATTTTTAAAAAAGCTAAGATAATCATCATAAGACCCACACTAAAGGAAATATGACTGCTCTTTGGACAAATGAAAATGATCCTATATAAGAGCACAAAAATATTGAAGAATAGAGAGTAAAATTGTATGTAAATTTGAAAGAATGTGACTGTATGAGGAAACAACAAAAATGTCTTTTGAGGGGTTAAATTCAAAAAGAATTAAATATCCAAGATACTGGCACCACAAAAAGTATGAGGTAATGAAAGAATTCAAAGTGTTATGTAGACCTCTCATTTTGTTGTGAGTGGTAAAAATAAAAATATATCTTCATACTTCAAAAAGGCAAGGGTGCATATTGTAATCACTAGTAATCACCCTAAAAGAAAGAAAGAAAATTAAACAAACTGATGAAGGAGAAGAAATATTTTATAATCCAAAGCAGGTACCAAAGAAAAAGAACACAGAACAAAAAGAGACAAATAAAATATAACTGCTAAAATGGCAGATTTAGAGAATAATGAAAATATTTAACCTGCTTGCATTTAAGACCAAAATTGTCAAACTGCATTTTTAATGAAGCAGTTGTGGAACTGTTTGAAAATTGCTAAATTTGAGAAACTGGCATAGCCATGTAGGAATGAAGTCTACAAAGAGCAGGGAGGTGGTGCACTATGAAAATGAACATACCATTCTAAGGACTTTGAATTTTACTCTGTTAATTAAAACTAATCCTGGAGCAAATACTGCTGTTCCTGATTTCCAGGCTTAGAAGCGTGAAGAAAGGTGAACCAGCAACACTGTTACAGAGACTCTCATCTAATTAATTACCTTAATTAATGTCACACAACACGTGAGTCTCCACACACCTACCACCTCTAAGTTTGTCTGATGATACCATGAATAAAAGGATATCCTGCCCGGCGCCACGGCTCAATAGGCTAATCCTCCACCTGCAGCACCGGCACCCCAGTTTCTAGTCCCGGTTGGGGCACCGGGTTCTGTCCCGGTTGCTCCTCTTCCAGTCCAGCTGTCTGCTGTGGCCCAGGAGTGCAGTGGAGGATGGCCCAAGTGTTTGGGCCCTGCACCCACATAGGAGACCAGGAGGAAGCACCTGGCTCCTGGCTTCAGATAGGCGCAGCGCGCCAGCTGTAGTGGCCATTTTGGGGGGTGAACCAATGGAAGGAAGACCTGTCTCTCTGTCTCTCTCTCACTGCCTAACTCTGCCTGTCAAAAATAAATAAATAAATAAAATAAATTTTTAAAAAAGGATATCCTATGAAGTTAATTCCTTGGCTTAACATCCCCTTTTTGGTGAGATTTTCAGCATTTTATGTAATTCTTCTGTGTGTCAACTTTGTTGCTCAAAAAATACAGCTAAAAAATTTATTTTCTCATAGGATTGCACTTGCAATCAAGTGAGTTAACCTAGATAAAATTTAGACAATTCTTGACAAATAATAAGTACCACATACATGGTGCATTTGTATAGCTTTTATCTACCTCTATGGTATAAATTCCACACATCTCTGCTCCAGGCTTCTCCCACCTTTTCTGGGCCATCACATCTGCCCTAGTTAGTCAAGATTATTCTATGGAAATTCTATTTTTCACACTGCCAAATTTAAAAACAACTCCAGAATGGGAGAAAATATTTTCAAATAATGTACATGGTAAAGGATTTGTATCTAGAATATATAAAGAACTGATAATTCATTATAATGAAGGAAAAGCGGGCAACATATCTGCACAGCCATTCCTGCAAGGAAGATATACGAATGGCCACAGAGGCTAGGAGTTTTCTGTAGCAGTGAAGACACTTCAGACACCCATATCCCACTTCATAGTGCCTCTTTTCAGTCCCAGCACCGCTCCCAGTTCCAGCATGCTGTTCATGCAAACTTTACAAGGCAGCAGGCTGGGGCCCTGTCACCCACATAGGAAACCCAAACCAAATTCCCAGCTGCTGGAACTCCCAGCTGCTGGTTTCAGCCTTTCCCAGCTCTGGCTGTTACAAAATTTGTACAGTGAACCAGTACTTGGGAGATTCTCTGTCTCTATCTTTGTTTCAAATTAAATAAATGAAAAATCTTAACTATCTAACAAGTATGTTAAAAGATAATGAGAAATGGAAATTCTCTTTGAAAATACAAATCAAAACCAAGATACTACTTCACATCCAATAGGAAAATCATAACCAAAAAACAATGACAAGTACTGGAGAAGTTACAGAGAAGTGAGGATATTCATACATTTCTGGTAGTAATATAAAATGTTACAATTTATTTGGGAATACTTTTGCAATTCCTCAAAGTTATAAGCACTGAGTTATCATATAACCTAGCAATTTATCTCCAAGGTATGTATATCTAAGAGAAATGAAAAATACGTCCCTAAAATTTATGCATGCCTGATATCATGATATTCAAAGAGTAGAAAGAATCCAAAAGTCTATCATCTGATGAACAAATAAAATACAATATTCATAAAATGGAATATTACTCAATAAAAAGAAATGAAGTACTGATATTTTCTACAATGTGTGAACCTTTAAAAAGTATTCTCTTAAGTAAAAAAAGCCAGTCACAAAAAAAAAAATAAAAGAGAAAAAATCATAGTATGATGCACTCATGAATCTTTTGGAATAGATAAGTTTATAAAGGTGGGATGTAAGTTAGTGGTTGTCTACAGAGTAGGGATATTGGAGAGAAGTGAAAATTGACTGCTGATTGACACAGGAGCTCTGGGGAGTGATGAAAATGTTCTAAAATTAACTGTTGTGATAGTGCACAACTCTGAATCTGCTATAAACTAATGGGTCTTACATTTTAAATGAGCAAGTTATATTGAATACAAATTATATTTCAGGAAATCATTTTTTAAAAATTTGACCCACATAACATTCCCCATTCTCCATCCTGTCATGGGTTTACTTGTTTTGTATAACTTTCTTACCATATCAGTCAGATCTTGAAAGAGGAAATAAATGTGGTTGCTCAGTTCATGCTCTTGCTCTAGAAGCTCCTTAGGATTATTTTACAAGAGAACAGCTCCCGAAAATTTAGGGCACACGAAACTTATGGGATTGGATGTATCACACAGGATCTATCATTGAGTTCACCCAGGCAGGAAAATCTCAAGTCACAGTGAAGGGCTGAGAAGACTAACTGGGCTTGCCGTTTAAGATCTAAAGCAGTCGAGAGAAATTGTCCTCCTGGATCTTTGCTCCTTGGAGAATGTAACATGGTTCCAAGAAGCTTTCTGTTGAAATATGCGATAGAGAATTTAAAATGCAGTAGGAAGAGATACATTGCTCTCACAGGGGTATGCACAATGAAGAACACTTGGACTCTTCCAGGAATGGTTCTGTAATGTGGATCGGGACTCCTCTCCTGCACCACAGGAATCAAGTTATTCTCAAACCCAATCCAAGGGCTTCTCAGCACCTTTTTTTCTTAGAACTTTAGTTGATAATCACAGGGTGTCAGGTCTCAGACCCCACACTGTTGGCAACAACTTTACTTCACCATCAAAAGCACACGGACCCCTCTATCATCCACTACCAAGTGGACAACTAACTTCTGTTTGGGAGTTTACAGTGACATGAAATCCACTACCTTACAACAATCTTCATTCTTTATTTGTACAGCATTATGGACTAGAAAGTTCTTTCTTATTTTAGGAATATTAAGTTTTTCTTTAACATTCACACATTGGGTCCTAAGAATTTGGTTTCTACTCAAACATCTTCCTTATGACAGCCTTCTTGATGTTCATCATTATGAACTTTTTAACATATGTCCTCCAGGCTAAACTCAAAACTTTCATCACTATCTCCTTATGTGACAAGAATTTTAAAAGCTCATTATCATTGTGGTTATCCTTGAACTCCCTAGTAACTAGACTGAACTTGTTTCCACATCTATAAAATAGGGATGGGTGATAAACCTACCATCCTGAACTAGAAAAACGAATTAAATATGTGAGAGTGTTTTCATAATCTTAAACACTTTCTAAACATATAATGCTTTTAAAATGAACCTGCTTCCTGGAAGGCCTCTTGGCAACACGCGTTAGGAACGTGCAGTTCAGAATGCAGTCTGCAGACACACCTGGAATTACCTGGAAGTTTGTTCACAATAAAGAATCACAGGCCCACCCCACAACCCTTAAATCCCTGTCTGCATCTTGACAAGATCTCCAAGTGTTTCATATGCAATGAAAGTTTGAGGAGCACTGTCAACTTGAAACTCTGCAAACACTTGACTGTGCAACTCTTGTGTTGGGAATTTATCATGAGAAAATGATTAGACAAATGTGAAGAGATGTGCATAAAGTGCACACCATTTTCACCACAGCAGAACCTCAGAAAGAACCTAACTGTCGACTAAGAGAAAATTGGCCAGGTGCTTTATGGCTCATATATGGATATATCTGTTTCCCAAGGAAGTTTTTTTGGTATTTGGCATGCCTAGACCAATTGCCAACTAGGACATTGGTATGCCAATGTACCAAAATACCAAAAATGCCATTTGCCAGCCAGCGCTGTGAAGAAGTAACTACCTGACCTGTATGGTACCAAGAAAATGCCAGCTGCTCAGTTGATATATGCTTCTTAGAACACACTCGTGGGTTTAGTTTGGCACAAAAAACATCAGTATCTCTACATTATTTATATCTGGAGGAGAATCAGGGTTTAGTCAGTAAAAAAATGGCCAGCATATCCAGGTGTTTCCTTTGCTTTGTATGATAATCAGATATAATTATTACTAATAGGTCTTCCATTGACATAACCAACCAAAGGGATAGTGAAGATATAAATAATTCTTTACAAGCTACTTACAAAATCTGTGACACAACTGTCAATGAAGCAGCTTAAATTTTGTTTCCTTTTCAAATGAGAAATTGATTTAGTTCTTTATTTCTTAGCCACTGATGATCACCTTTGTTTAATTTATTACTCTTATTGCAGACCTGTTCTATTTGTTAAAGAAAGCCTTTCTTCCTGACCAAATTCAGTTTGGCAGTTGGAGGGGAAAGGGTGCTTCCTGCACAACTTACGTAACCTTGCAAATCCACCCTGCACGCCTGAACCCCAGAGCTCCCGTCTCTCTTTTATTTTCCTTCATAACTCTCATCACCACATACCACTCATTTCATTTTACTTGTTAGTTGTCTGACTCCTTCCACTAGAAAGCAAGGTCCACAAAGCAGGAGGTTTTGTCTCTTTTGTTCATTGTTATATGTGGAGCACTTAGAGAGTGTCTGGCACTTAGGAAGTATTTAATGCCTATTTGTTGAATGAATTTATGTAAAACATTTTTAGGGTCCTTCTAGACTGGCCTAGTTGTGTTGGGATAGAAAGTCCTTTACCATCATAACTTAGGCTATATTCATAGTGCACTAGGGTTTTATAGTCTCATGATTTAGTTGTTTATAAACATTAATACTAATAAATCAGACTGTAAGAAAATGCAACTTAATCAGTTCTCTATTAAGACAAAAAGTGGGCAATGGATAGGAATCTCACAGAAGTCCCACTAGGTTCATCTAAGGCAGAAGAACCAGCGTAATACTTAATTATGGGTAGGGTAAGTATCTGTGAACAGGTGACAACAGTATATGAGGACCCAGAAGTCCCCATATCTAGGAAAGTCAATCCAGAAGAAGATGTGAATCCCACGAGGTAAGGGATTCAGTCAGTCTTGTTCAGCTAGGCACAACGATATGCCAGAAATAATTCCTAGTACACAGAAATTACTACTTGTTAAATGGATGAGTAAACCAGTAAGTCAATGGAATTCACATAACCATTAAAAATGCTGCTATAGGCTGGCGCCATGGCTCACTAGGCTAATCCTCCACCTGTGGCGCCGGCACACCGGGTTCTAGTCCTGGTTGGGGCGCCGGATTCTGTCCTGGTTGCCCCTCTTCCTGTCCAGCTCTCTGCTGTGGCCCGGGAGTGCAGTGGAGGATGGCCCAAGTCCTTGGGCCCTGCACCCACATGGGAGACCAGGAGAAGTACCTGGTTCCTAGCTTCAGATCAGCGCGGTGCGCTGGCCGCAGTAGCCATTGGAGGGTGAACCAACGGCAAAGTAAGACCTTTCTCCCTGTCTCTCTCTCTCTCACTGTCCACTCTGCCTGTCAAAAAAAAATTTTTAAAAAATGCTTCTATAGATACAAAGTTCTTAATACACTGGAAAGTGAAAAAGCAAGTTGGAAATCAGAGTGATTTCATTTTTGTTTGTCTATCTGTATGTGTATATAAGCAGGTGGAAAGACATACCAAAATGTTAATTGTCTTTTTTATTATCTCTGGAGAGTAAGATTAGGGGTATTTCAACTTCTCTATACTTATCCATATTTATTAATTTACTAAGGAGCATTTATTGCATCCACTATAAGAAGGATTTTTGAACCATCTGTAGGCTATGTACATATATATAACATTATGATAAAGACATTCCTTCATCACTCCTCAACTCAAAACCTGAGCCCCATGCTTAGTTTCCAGATTCTAACAAAGTCCTTGGTGTCTCAGCTGGCAGAAGGATGAGGGAGGGGTGAAAAGCTCCTCCCACTTCTCGAAGCTTCCTCCAGCTCTTACAAATGCTTCTGCTGCCTCCTAGCACACAACCAACCAACCGAGAACACTACCCTGCGGAAGGGACAGTGCTGAAAGCCAACAGGAGAGGTAAGATGATAGCTGGGGGCAAAGATGGAAAAGAAAAACCTGAAGAACGCCACCCTAGAGTTGGCTCCCTTCCTTAGTGCTGTGTTAGAGTAGTCAGGCTTTATTAAATGAGTTGCTTTTAAATGTGAAACACAGACATGGCTTTGTAAACAGGTTTGCAGCAAAGTCCTTCAGGCAGTTCAGCTTCTCTTACGCGGAGGAGGAGACTGGGATGTGACTAAGGAGGTGTTTTATTCAATGACTGCTGCTGATTAAATTGCCGCCCATTACCTGACCACGACCTGAGGATTCTCTTGCCTTTATCCCAGTTAGGAAGTATCGATTGGTCAAACCCTTGGCAAGAGACGATGGCAAAGAAGGTGGCAGTGATTGGAGCGGGGGTCAGTGGCCTGATCTCTCTGAAGTGCTGTGTGGATGAGGGACTTGAGCCCACTTGCTTTGAGAGGACCGAAGATATTGGAGGGCTGTGGAGGTTCAAAGTAAGTGAGATTTTCTTGTCTTTTGAATAAGTTATGCTGCTATTTCAGGGTAAGTCCAGCTGCTGATGGGCCTTATTGAGGGATTTCTTAAACCACTTTGGTCAAGTTGATTTATGTAGCCCTCTGGAAGCTAAAGTCATAGGGCGTTAGCTCCTCCCAGGCCAACATTATCCCAATCCAGGTGGCCACTCAGGCATGTAAAAGGTCTCTCTTTGTGTCCAGTAATTGTCATGCAGCCATATTGTTGTCACTCTATAATACACTAATTAGAAAATATACTAATATTAAAATGTTTTAATAGAAGAAACAGGGATGCTTTTGTAGACACCATTTCCATTTCAGTCACTGAGTCAAATGCTTCTTCAGATAATGTGCCCTTTAAATCTACTGCTTGTTTTCATTGACAAAACATGTTTGTTTTCTAAGATTCACTGATGATAGTTCAGGATCACTTTTGTAAGACTATACATTATGCGTATCCTAATAATCCAATTAATTCAATTAGCCAAATCAAATATGAATAATTCTAGCTGTTCTTCAGAATTTGGATAAAAATTAGAAAGATGTACAAGCAACCAGAAATGATTTATAATCATTTCTTCCAATGATTTTTTAATAGGCATTAATTACCACATCTTACTGGTGAGATCTTAGGCAAACTCTTTATGTTTCTGTGTCTCAATTTACTCAGTAATACATGAGGATATTAGCAGGAAATTGTATTTATCTCACAGTACTGTTCAAAGAATAAGAGAAATAACTCATGTGAAGAACTGAAAAGTTTGATTTATAATAGAGTTTAATAAACATCACCTATTAATAATAAGTACATAATTGATGGATGAGCAAGCAGAAATGAGGGAGGATAAAGGAGTTAGCCAAGTCCATGCAGCCGAGGAACTCACATTCAATCTCAGGCCAGTGACTCCCAAGCAACTAAGCCCCAATTTTTAACAATGCCCTAATTTACATTCTTGCCAAAAAGGTTAAAGGAAAGTTTAAGCTCAGAACTCAAGGGCAATGACTTTAGGATTCTGTCAGACATATCTAAGTGAGATACTGAAACATGTGAGAACCTTCCAGAAAGGAGGAAAGAGCTGAGTGCAATGAAAGCAGACCCTTATTTATATCAGCAAAGACCCCCCAAAGGCTCTCAGGACGGGCTAGGGTGGTGGCAAAGGTGTCCAGCCTATGTGCTGTACCGGCTCCAACTAAACCATATGTGTAAAGGTTTTTTTTTTTTTTAATATTAGGTTTCTCAAATGCCTGTGATCATAGGACACACCTGGGAGGTTTTTTTTGTTTTATTTTTAACATTCTGAATCCTGGGCACCAGCCCAGACTTAAAGTCTTCGGATGGTTTTTAATATAAGTCTCAGAAGAATCCCATGGTAATACAGGTTTGGCAGACATTGCACTAATATCAAATTAAAAAAATCTATTCCTTCAACTATCCAAACACACTCAGAGTTGATGATGGGGAAGTTGATCCTCATGTAAGGCAAGAAGCTTTATACAAAGGAAAACTGGAAAAACAGCTTGAATCATATTCATTTCATACCAACAACTGGCCATTAGTGTCATTATATGTTTGCCTGAAAGGGTAATACAATCTGGTGGTCATTCTTCTTTTAACCAAAGATAGATTATTTCTGTATACCCTTGGTTCAAATGCAGATTCTGCTTGGGGTTTCTTTATTCCTGAGTAGAATTTTCCCTCCAAGGAAGAAATGTAGAAATTACAACAAATTTGTGTTTAATAATAAATTTACCATTTTATTTCATTACTTGATTAAGGATTTAATGACTAGGAACCAAATGCCCCCTGTTTGATTGTTACTAATTTGCGAGCAAAAAAGGAGTAGTCTGTCAGTAAGATTTCATGAATTCCAGGAAAGCACTTCCTGTCCAAAAATATTTCTCCTGCTCTCCTTTTCTCAATGTCTAAAATTTCAGAATTAGAGATGCCTTCCTGATTTACAAAAGTCAGAATAAAATCTGAATTTGCTTTATTGAATATTAATGAGTTATGTAAACAGCTCTCTGGAACCTGTAAAAACATTGTATTAAAACTAACCAATAAAGAAATATAAGCAATTTTCTCCATCCCAAGAAAAAAAAGAATCTCCCTACAGAGTAAAACATGCAATAAACAGCAATGTTCCACAGGCTGTGGCTGGGGCCACCTGGAGGTCTTGTTGAATGACAGACTGGACTATCAAGAGGAGGCACTGAACAGTGTGCTGGGACCCCCCTCACCTATCCCCAGGAAGATGCACCTCAACAACTCTGCTATCCAGAATCAAGTTTTTAAATTAATTATTCTTTAATTTCCCATCTTTCTGAGATCATGTAATACATTTAATGGTGTAGAATAAAAAAACAAATTAAAAATCCTAGTCCCATGCTCATTCCAGACAGTGCTGAACTCTACCCAAAGGTTCTCCAGCACCCTCTAGTGACATTTTCGGGATATGGGAAAGGTGGATAATTCTATTATTTCAGTGTTTTTGTTTGTTTTGTTTTGTTTTGTTTGATTCCTGTTTTTCTCTGCAATGGGAAGCACTGGGCACGCTTCATTTTTCTTCACAATATCCACAGAAAGGAGGTCTTAGGACCATTCTCATTAACACACGAACAGGAGACTGAAGTTTGGGGCAAATGACTTGCCTGGAGGAATGTAAGTAATAGAGAAAAGCGGAATGAAGGTCTGGATGATTCCTGAAGCCTCACACTTCATCCCTTTATCATACTGAGAAAAACATGATTTTCCTTCAGCCATTAATCTTCTCTGTATTCTTTATTGTTCCATGTACCCTGTGTTTACATGAAAGTTACCAATTCACATTGCATTTCTGGGTTTCTTGGAGGTGCATGCATGGGTTAGTGAGATGTGCACTTGCATGTATATAATATTTTCTAGGAATATATTCCAACTTGTTTTCATTAATCTTCGTGTGCCAGTTTGTAGCTAGTGTTTCATCTTGCTCTTCTTCCTCTAGATTGAATCTTTTTTTAAAGATTCATTTTATTTATTTGAAAGACAGAGTTACAGAGAGAGGTCGAGACAGAGACAGAGGTCTTCCATTCGCTGGTTCACTCCCCAGGTGGCTGCAACAGCTGGAGCTGTGCCAATCCAAACCTAGGACCAGGACCTTCTTCTGGGTCTCCCACGTGGGTGCAGGGGCCCAAGGACTTGGGCCATCTTCCACTGCTATTTCAGGCCACAGCAGAGAGCTGGATCAGAAGAGGAGCAGTCAGGACTAGAACTGGTGCCCATATGGGATGCCGGCACTTCAGCCCAGGGCGTTGACCCACTGCGCCATAGCGCCAGCCCCTCTAGATTGAATCTTAAGATCCAATTCCAAACAACTTGCTTTTCTTAAGATACATTTTTCAGAACCAAGGAGGTATCAGACACTGCACTAGACAATCTAGAATGAATCAACCTGCCCTCAACAGACTTACAATCAAGTGGGTTGATAGTTGCTCACTGACTTTCACTGCACTTGGCATGGATACTATACCACTCCTGAAACAATTTATGTTGAATTCACTTATTGAGTGTTAACAAAATAGAAGCTAGCATTTGTACAATTATTTTAGTATGTATTATCCCATTTTCACACACATTAATCTGACACATCTGTTGTTAGGAATGTCAACTTAAAAGTGATAAGGACAAGGACAAGCTGCTAGTAAGATAAGTGATACATCGCAGAGCCAGCCCCAAAATTGAGATTAAGTACACCTGGTTCACCATTATGCTTCCTCTCACATTACACTTTTCATTCCTGATGAGTTTGGGATTAACTAAAATCCTGAGGCCTTTTCAATTTGAGCCCCTGATGCTGAAAATCTCTATTATACTATCTTAGTGAAACTAATTTTAACCCTATTTTGAAGAACTCATTTATGTACATACATATTAAATAGTATTAGGGGGCCGGCACCGTGGCTCACTTGGTTAATCCTCTGCCTGCAGCGCCGGCATCCCGTATGGGTGCCAAGTTATAGTCCCGGTTGCTCCTCTTCCAGTCCAGCTCTTTGCTGTGGCCCAGGAAGGCAGTGGAGGATGGCCCAGGTGCTTGGGCCCCTGCACCCGCATGAGAAACTGGGAGGAAGCACCTGGCTCCTGGCTTTGGATCGGCGCAGCGCGACAGCCGTAGCAGCCATTTGGGGGGTGAACCAACAGAGGGAAGACCTTTCTGTCTCTCTCTGTCTAACTCTATCTGTCAAAAAAATAGTATTTAGTTGGTTTGATCCTTGGTCAAGAAAAATTTTCTGAAACTTTCAATCACCTGTCATCTTTGCCATGTCTCTCTGCTTTAGGTACACACAAATCTTATCATTGGTAGTTGTCTCCATGAAAGTAATTGATAAAAATGTAGACCATAGGAGAATAAAAAATGTGAGACAGCTACCTGGGATGTTAAATAGGACTTCCCATAAGGTGCCATCTCCACACTGACCTGACCATGGACTCTATCTATTTTTTCTGTTTCTCACTGTTTTAGTTGGCATGTGCTTACTAACAGTACATCCTGTTCACTTGGAGTATAACATTATACAGAACTAGCTTGGAACAAAGAGTCATTTCCTTTCCAGAAAAGATAACTGCCTTATCCTTGTTTCCCCTGCAGAGTCCTCTTGGATACATTTATCCAAAGAAACTATCACAGCATGATCCACTATAACAGGTTTTTGCACCCTGCTTCCCATTTAATGGAACCATATTTAACATGTTAAACACTGTAACTCTCCAGATAAGGAAATGTAAAGGGTCAAAGTCCTTTGGGTCTCTTTGCCAACAGTCTAACATACACCACTGTGGATTTTCCATAATATTTTAAGATGCTTACATGCAAAGAACAGAACAAAATTTACAGTATACTCTCAGCAGAATGTTTTCATATATAAAACAAAACAAATTTTATAACATGCTATCAGCAAGGCCATTTGTTTATTTCATCATCATACTGAATGCCCATGTTAGATTCATTAAGCCTTATTTGTAGTGATGGAAAAATACATCTGGTTAACATTACTTGTTCTTTTGTTCTTTCAATAAATACAGTAGCTGAGTACCTACTATGCTCTGTACAGATACCAAGTGCTAAAAATGCACAGTCTTTTCTTCCAAAGGGCTCATAGCTCACTGGAGATAATATAAAGGAAAATCCCTATCAGGGTCCAATTTTGTAAGGGCTGAAACAGTAAGTGTTATTGTAGTCCAGACTTTACTCAGCAGAGAATAGGGCGAGCTTCCTGTAGGTGTGATGCTATGGTTTGTCTTGACAGTAAGTGTAAGTGGAAAAAACAATGTTTGAGCCAGAGCTAATGGCATGTTCAAAGGTACAGAAGCTCAAGGAAACCGATGCACTTAGAGAATAGAAAGTCCCGTGCAATAGCTAGAATGAAGGATGCAGGTAGGTGAGGGATAAATGAGGTAGAGAGGAGAGTCAGTGTCCAGTGATCAGGCAATTGTGTCCTGTGCCAATGAGTAAACTTTTTATCCCAAAGAAAGTGAACAAACTGCGCAATGCCTGAACCAGGGCATTAAATAAGGGATAAAGGTCAGTTATCTCGGGAGATACCCGGCTAATAGAAAGACCGCAGAGTGCAGTGATACTGTAGTGAGGATTGTGGTTTCCAAAGTTCACTGTGACTCAGAATCAGCTGAGGAGCACTTCTACAGTACAGGCATGCTGGCCCTACTCAGAGCAAATCAAACGTCATAGGTTTCAAAGCTCCCCTGGACTCTTCTAATGTAACTAGTCCACTGATTGACATTAGCAACCACAACTGTGCCTATAATTGTAGGATAGGGAAGCAAAGAGCTTCAGTTAAATTCATTTCAAGTAATAGAGCAGACAGAGGTAAGGTCTCTCTCTAAAAAGATGAAAAGATAGACTATTTCTAAAGAAATGCAATTTGTATAACTTCCAGCTGCTTAGAGTAACTAGCTATGAAAATAACTGAAGCTTCATAAAGAAAAAGGATAAATTATAGGTTTTTCTAATTCACATTTGTAACAAGAATATATTTTTGTTTTGCTTCTTTCCTCAAAGTAGATTAAATATTACCCTGCTAAACTTCCTTAAGCTTAATTTAATTTTTATAACATTTTTACTTTCAGAAACTCAATTGCTTCTCAGCCTTTTGGGTAATATCAAGTACAGAAAGTCAAAGATAAACTTGTCTGGCCCATGATCAAAAGGTCATAAATTCACAATCCATGCTGTCTGAACTAACTTGGTTTGTCTGATATTCTGAAAATTCTAAATTAAGAAAACCTTCTGTCATATGTCCATTTACATTAGTAAATTGTAGCAAATTGTATCCATCAGAAAATAAGACTATATGTATGGGTTCTTCAATAGCATTTTTAGGTGTTGCATCTGTTTTAAATATGTGAGTGAAATGTTTCTGTTTTAAAACTGCTTCTCCCTGGCCTTAGCATAGTTGACAGCAGAGTCCCCCGCCCCTGCCTTCTTCAAGATTTATTTATTTATTTGAAAGTCAGAGTTCCAGAGAGAGAGGAAGACACACACACAGAGAGAGAGAGAGAGAGAGAGAGTGAGAGAGAGAGAGAGGAGATCTTCCATCTACTCTTTTATTCCCACCCCTCAAGTGACTGAAATGTCTAGCACTGAGCCAGGCTAAAGCCTGCAGCCAGGAGTTTCTTCCAGGTCTCCTACTTGGGTGGCAGGGGACCCAAGTACTTAGATCATCTTCCACTGACTTCTCAGGCTATTAGCAGGGAGCTGGATCAGAAATGGAAGAACCAGACCTGTTCTGGAGCCCAAATGGGATGCTGGCATCACAGATGGCAGCTTTACCTGCTATACCACTACACTGGCCCCTGTTTCTTTTTCTGTCTTCTCTTTCCCTGACCACAAAGCTCAAATGCATTTTAATTTGATATATCAATAAGCTACATGAAGATAGAAACTATGTTTTTATTGTTTGTATCTTATCCCTAACTCTAAGTTCAGGGCCAGGACAGGATAAACACTTGATATACATTTATATATCCATATCAAGTATTGTATATAAAATCAATACTTATCAGGCATTTGATATAGATTTACATATATCAAGTGCTAAATACATAAAGTCAATATTAATTCCCTTAATAGCCATGGGAAAACTAAGCCAATTTTGTCCAGTTGTGTCTAAACACAGACACCAATTTTAGTTAAGTAAATGTGGGAAGAAGCATAGATAGACAAAGTTTTCTTTTAACTTCTGTCTACTGTCTTTCCGTAAACCCAACAATCGTGGTTATCACTTGATCAACAGAAAAAAAAAAAATATGTCCTTACTTCTTTACTACACAAGTAAATATCCCAAAGAGGATTGTTGCCCTGCTTCAAAATTACTTTAGGGGCTCAGATATTAGAATCCATTCTTCTCATTTCTCAAAATCCTACTAAGCTGACCTGGAAGAAAAACTTGTCACATGTTAAAGCCAGTTTATTGAGTCTTGAAAAATAACTAAGATTTTGGCTACCATATAGCAATCTTAGTTTAACTGATTCCAAATTATGTCTGGTTTAGTAATTTTAGCCCTAGTGGCCTTTAGTAACAGGAAAAGAAGCAAACATTCACTAAGCACGTATTTTGAGGTAGCTTATTGTGTTAAGTACTTTATCTAATCTCATTAAAGCCTTGTAATAGCTATTTGATGTTGGAGTTATTAAGGAGCTCCTTTTTACACAGGGAAGTGAGGAAACTGACTTATGCAACTTTTCCATCATAAAGCCATTAAGGGCAGTAGAATTACAATATTAACCTAGACAGACCCTGTATTTCTCACAAAGTTATCTGATCTTAGGAAAATTAGATTTCTTTGCTTCATGAATAATTTCTGGAGAACTTGTTTGGATAGAAAAATTCAGACATTCACTCTTGCCAAGGACATTGTGTTCAATCATGCTGAAACATCCAGAAATAAGTTACACATCAGCTTGACTTTAGTGTTATGCAATTTGAAGTTAGTAGTTGAAAGTAAAAATACAAGGATTTATTCATCCAGAGTCATGATCATTGTATTCCTACATATGAGACAAACCTCCACATATTATAGTACAAACTCCTTTTGGATGTTAGTACATAAAATTAACAATACCACACTAACCTCTTATCACCAAGAAATTGAGCATATCCTAATCTGATAAGCCACTTGAACTGAGAAAAGTTATCTCCTGAGTCTTGATTCTGAAGCAAGAAAGTTAAACACACTACTTCTGGAGTAAGTCCTATGGTAGGTAAGAATGAATAAGAGAGTGAATGATGAATAAGTCAATGAATAAATGAATGAAGAGAAAGGAAAGCAAAGGGAGAATTTTTAACAAGAATTCTACATATTCCTCTTAAGTGATAATGATCTGAGAGCAAAGATGATTTTAGCTCTGGTATCTTAATATTGGCACAGATAACATCTGAAATTAGGACACAGTGAGCTCCTGTATGTATATGTATATAGACATATATATATATATATATACACACACACACACACACACATATATATATGGAAGTTTCTTAAATAACAGAGATAACATCACCGTAAGTTCACATTAGCTCTTTGAAATCAAGGACAGCTTCTTGTACAGAAAACCCCTATAGGAGGGTAAATGTCCCGTACCAGCTACTTTGGTATTATTCTAAACAGCTCTCTGGGGCGCCTTTTCATTCTGTGGTGGACAAGGTGCTCTTTGCTGAAATCAATATTTTCCTCAATAACAAGAAACAGTTACTAAGCACTCAGTGTCTCCGTATCTTAGAGATAAGGGGACTGACACGCAAGGTTTCTGATTGATCTAGACACACACAATCAGAAACACAAGACTTCAAACTCATGTCTGACTCCTGCTGCTCTGACACCCTTTTTCAGTGTTACCGAAAATATAGAGGCTTGACCTAAAGATTTGGCAGGAAAGAAATTATTTTCTATGAACAATGATTAGAAGAAAACAAGCACAACTGATTTATTTTGGTGACTGGATTAGAGGTGAATATTTATTTAATTTATTTATTTTGCTACTCTGTGGAAGAGACTATGGTAATATGTAAGGAAAACAAAGTAATTTGTTCCAATTGATTCCTACAAGCTTTCTGCATCTTTACATTGAAACACTGAGCCCCAGTAGCAACTACTAATCACCTAGATTATGCCTAGTCTCTGCCTATTCAGAAGCACCTATGGAGGAGTTCTTGGGCATAATTATTCAAATTTTCCTAAAGTCTCCTTGTTAATACATTGATCCCAGCGATGCTGAATCACATTTGATCCGTTTTATGATTTAACATAAAGGACAGAATGCAAAGAACTACTTGTAGAAGAAATTATCAGCTTAACAATAGCATTGCAGCTTCAGATTTTACAAAGTGCACTCACCAATATTCGAAATCAAGCTTAACATTTCAGGCATAAAAAGCCATGACACTGTGGCAAAAAATGACCTACATGAAAGGTCTCTGTGAGTGAGATCTTGGTGGAAAGAAGGGGCCATCAAAGAAGGAGGTACCTTTCTCTAAAGGGAGGAGAGAACTTCCACTTTGATTATGGCCTTGTCAAAATACTGATGGAGTTTATGGACTCAAAAGGCTTCCATAGCCTTGGCAGATCATGACAAGAGCATTGGATGATTACTGATGTCATAAATAAGAGTGTCAATTGTTAAATCAACAACAGGAGTCATTGTGCACTTACTCCCCAGGTAGGATCTCTGTCCTTAATATGTTGTACTATGAGAATTAACAGTAAAACTTGTCTTCAAACAGCAATTTATATTTTGTGTGTCTGTGTGGGTGCAAACTGTTGAAATCTTTACTTAGTATAGAGTTGATCTTCTGTATATAAAGATAATTAAAAATGAATCTTAATGAAGAATGGGATGGGAAAGGGAGTAGGAGGTAAGACAGGAGTGGGGGTAGGAGGGCAGGTATGAAAGGAAGAACCATTATAATCCAAAAGCTGGACCTATGAAACATATTTATTAAATAAAATCTTTCTAAAAAATAATAATGACAATGACTGTAACATGAGCACTTATTTTGAAAAGACAGTGGAATCTGTATGTCCTTGAAAATTTTAATCCCTGCAAGAGTTGTGCACAATAGATAAAACTAAGAGCCTGGATGTAGTTGTTTATTTGTGGCTAATTAGTGAACTATATTCTCTCCTAAGCAGAAAGAAAACAAGCTGTTTCTAGTATATTAAATGGCCAGAAAGTTCTGAGCCAATTTTTCTCACAATTGGGCAATGCAGCTGCTCATTTAGAGGATAAAAATGATTTTCACTATACAATATTGACTTAAATGATTTTCTGTTACAATGTTACTCAGCTTTATAAAGACAATTCATGTGTGATGAAAGATTGTATGTTTTCACAATAATTGTGTGTTTGATGGCATTTATGCCCATTAAGTAAAAAGTACTAATTATATTGTTAAAAACAGAAAGAAAAAGAAATCAAGCTTAAGACTTAATTGTTTTCAGTGATGTTCTCTTTTATCATTTGAAGAAAGCTAATTTGTAAAAATCATAAAGGCAGACAGATTCAAATTGAAATATGAGACCTCCCTGGGGCCAGTGCCATGGCTCACTTGGCCAATCCTCCGCCTGCAGTGCCGGCATCCCATATGGGTGCCAGGTTCTAGTCCTGGTTGCACCTCTTCCAGTCCAGCTCTCTGCTGTGGCATGGGAGGGCAGTGGAGGATGGCCCAAATGCTTGGGCCCCTGCTCCCACGTGGGACACCAGGAGAAAGCTCCCGGCTCCTGGCTTGGGATCAGCGTAGCTCCGGCAGTAACGGCCATTTGGGGGGTTACCCAACAGAAAGAAGACCTTTCTCTCTGTCTCTCTCTCTCACTAACTCTATCAAATAAATAAAAATAAAAATAAAAAAAGAGGTATACCCATTGCCTCTTCAAAAAAAAAAGAAAGAAAGAAACAAAGAAACAAAGAAGACCTCCCTGCTCCTAAAAGTATTCATTTTAAATGAAATTCTTATCAGTCCTAAAGAAGTAGAGAGAGAAAAAGGAGGAGGACTGATTGTCACAAAGGCTTTCATTAAGTAAATATAGACCTGGCATACTAAATATCCTGCAGTTTGCCAAAAGAATTGTCCCCATCCCCTCCCCCACCAATGTCACTAGCATCCTCAGTGAGCAACACTGGTAGGCAACCAACAGTCCCATCACTCAGAATGGTGGCACTCACATATTGCCCCTCATCACCCAAACACCTTAGTCAAGCTACAACAGTGAAAAAGGATTGCATCACTCTGGGATTAGATGGAGGAAGAAGAGGATTTTTCTCTCCTTTCTTTTAAGAGTAGGAACTTTGTAAATTCCAAAGTTATTGCTAATTTTTTTATTTGACCCTTTAGGAAAATGTGGAAGATGGCCGAGCAAGTATCTATCAATCTGTTATCACCAACACCAGCAAAGAAATGTCCTGTTTCAGTGACTTTCCTATGCCTGAAGATTTTCCAAACTTCCTACACAATTCTAAACTTCTGGAATACTTCAGAATTTTTGCCAAGAAATTTGACCTTCTCAAATATATTCAGTTCCAGGTATTGTAATTTGGGGAAAATGGATTTCTCTATTAATTCAGCACACATTTAAATATAGAAGTTATGTGATGATGAAAGCAGTTTTGGATAAAGTATCCCACTCCAAATCTTTGTTGAAGGGCAAGAGCATTACGTATAACCTAAACAGTGGTGTCATTACCTTTTACTATGTACAATTGGCAATAGAGGAAAATCATCTGTTAAAAGTTTGAAAATGATATTGATGGTAAAACTATGTAAACAAGTATCTGTTACATTGAAATAGTTCTAACCTCATTTACCATGAAAGGACACATGAAGAAAATCAATCTTCTATTTTATTTTCTGAACATCTCTATAGAAACAGGATTTTTCATGAAAATACTAACATCAGCCAAAGTAATTAATAAATAAATTCATTATTCTCCATTATCTCAGTGAACTACTTTTGTTTATGCAAACTCTGAATGCAAACTCCAGAAACATACAGATGGTCAGATTATTTTGAATTATCTTTTCCTTTTCTTCAAAAATAAGTACCAACACAAAAAAAAAAATATGATATTCTTAGGGATGGGTGTTTGGTGCAAAAGTGAGGATGATGCTTAAGATGCCAGCATTGCATATTGGAGTTCCTTGGTTCAAGACCTATCTCTGCTCCCAATTCCAGCTTCTTGTGAATGCATAAAGCAACAGATGATGGCTTAAGTACATGGGTACTTGAGACCCCACCAACTACCTGGGAGTCTTGGAATGAGTTCCAAACTCCTGGATTCAGCCTGGCTCAGCCCTCCTTGTTGCGAGTATCTGGGAAGTGAACCAATGGATTTAAGATCTGTCTACTTCTGTCTCTTTCTTTTTTTTTTTTTTTTTAAAGATTTATTTACTTATTTGAAAGTTAAAGTTACACAGAGAGAGAAGAGAGGCAGAGAGAGAGAGAGAGGTCTTCCATCCACTGGTTCACTCTCCAATTGGCCACAACAACCAGAGCTGTGCCAATCAGAAGCCAGGAGCCAAGAGCTTCCTCTGGGTCTTCCCACGCAGGTACAGGGGCCCAAGGACTTGGGCCATCTTCTGCTGAATCATAAGTGGAGCAGGTGGGACTTGAACCGGCACCCACATGGATGCCAGCACTGCAGGAAGCAGCTTTGCCAGCTACACCACAGCAGCAACCCCTCTATCTTTGCCTTTCAAATGAAATTAAATTTTGTTAAAAAAAAAAAGATCTTATTAAATTAACTGATTTTATCAATAACTTGAGAACTAGTAATTGTCCTTAAAAATAAATTGTAAATTACATTTCTTAATAAATAATTGTTAGACATATTGTTGAATATTTTTTAAGAAATGGAAAGGGCCGGCGCTGCGGCTCAATAGGCTAATCCTCCACCTGCGGCGCCGGCACACCGGGTTCTAGTCCCAGTCGGGGTGCCGGATTCTGTCCCGGTTGCCCCTCTTCCAGGCCAGCTCTCTGCTATGGCCCAGGAGTGCAGTGGAGGATGGCCCAAGTGCTTGGGTCCTGCACCTGCATGGGAGACCAGGAGAAGCACCTGGCTCCTAGTCCTTGGGCCCTGCACCCACATCGGAGACCAGGAGAAGCACCTGGCTCCTGGCTACCGATCAGTGGGGTGCACTGGCCGCAGTGCACCAACCGCAGCGGCCATTGGAGGGTGAACCAACGGAAAAAGGAAGACCTTTCTCTCTGTCTCTCTCTCTCACTGTCCACTGTGCCTGTCAAAAAAATAAATTGAAAAAAAAAAAAAAAGAAAGAAATGGAAAGGAGTTGGGGAGAGAGCGAGGGAGAGAGAGAGAGCACTTCCATTGACTGGTTCATTCTCTAAATGCCCACAACGGACAGGGTTGGTCTGGCCAAACATAGGAACCTAGAACTCATGGTTTCCCAAGCGTTTGGCAATGACCTATCTAATTGAGTCATCATCTGCTACCTCTCTGGGGGTGCATTACCAGAAAGCTTGATCAGAAGCAGGGCCAGGACTCAAACCAAAGCACTCTAATATGCGATAGGGAAATTCCAAGTGGGATCTGAACAGCTGCACCAAACACCTGCCCTGAAGCTTTTTGAAAAACACACCTCATTTTGTTAGCAATTCTAGTTTTGTATCTACTGGGCCTATAATATATTAATTTATGCATAGTTGATTTTGATGGAACTCTATATAAATACTATTAATTACATTGGTTTTATTCAATGTAATTTTCTCCCAGTTCCTGGGACATCTGTCCAGTGATCAACAAATTCTTTAGACCAGGAGCTTTTGTAAGTCTTTGTCCATTTAGTTGTCCATTTACTTAACAGATATATTGTTTTCTTATGTAATTTAGGCTATGAATTCCTTTAAAGACCATTTTAAAATTGCAGAAAAGTTATTTGTCTTGTTTATTATATTATTGCTACTATGGTTTTCTGGAGGGTGGAGAGGGGTTGGGAAGATTCATTCCTGTTTATTGGCTTTTGAGTTTATATAAATCTTACATATCAGGGATCAAGCCTAGTAGACAAACTGTAAAAGGTCCTGTTGCTTATCTAATGAAATCTGTATAAGTGCGTAAGTGCTTCTCAAACTTTGATGGGCATGTGAATCACCGGGAGATCTTGTTAAACTGTGGATTCTGACTCTATAAGTATAGGCTGAAGTCTGATTTCTGTGATTTTTTAAATTTTATTTAAAGTCTACAAATTTAATGCATTTCATATATGCAGATTTAGGAACACAGTGATTCTTCCTACCATACCCTCCCTCCTGCCCAGGCTCCCACCCTTTTTCCTCCTCTCTCTCCTATCCTACTCTTAATTTTTACAAAGATCTATTTTCAGTTTACTTTATACTTAACCATACAGTAAGTCAAGAAATCAACAAACAATATGAGGGAAAAGAAACAATATTGTTCCTCGCCAGTAGAGACAAGAGCTGTAAATCATTGAAAATCAAAATGTCAATTGCAGCCTTATACATTACATTTTAGTTACTGTATTAGTTATCACAGATCAAGGAAAACATATTTGTCTTTGTGAGACTGGCCAATTTCAAGTTTGTCAAAAATTGCCTTGATTGTGTTAAGGAATATTCCTTCTAACCCAATTTGCTTAAGAGTTTCATCATAAAAGGATGTTGTATTTTATAAAATGCTTTCTCTGCATCTACTGAAATGATCATATGGTTTTTATTTTTCAGTTTGTTAATTTGTATCACATTGATTGATTTGTGAATATTGAACCATCTCTGCATATCAGAGATAAATCCCACTTGGTCCGGGTGAATAATGTGTTGTTGATTCAATTAGTTAGCATTTTGTTGAGTGTTTATGTGTCTATGTTCATTAGGGAAATAGGTCTCTAGTTCTCTTTCTCTGCTGTATCTCTTTTCTGGTTTAGGAATTAAGGTGACGCTGGCCTCATAGAAGGAGTTTGGTAGGGTTCCCTCCTTTTAAATTGTTTTGAATAGCTTAAGAAGAATTGGAGTTAGTTCTTCATTAAATGTCTGGTAGAAATCAGCAGTAAAGCCAAGTTGTCCTGGGCTTTTCTTTGAATCAGCAATAAAGACCCCATGACAATCTCTGTCTATGTTATTGGTGTGTTCAGGTTTTCTATGTGTTCGTGGCTCATTTTTGGTAGGTGGTTTGTGTCCAGGAATCTACCCATTTCATCTAGGTTTCTGATTTGTTGGCTTACAACCCTTTGTAGTAATTCCTGATGACTCTTTTATTTCTGTGGTATCTGTTGTTACATTTCTTTTTCACCTCTGATTTTATTCATTTGGGTCTTCTCCCTCTTTTTTGGGTTAGTTGGGCCAATGGTTTATCAATTTTGTTTATTTTTTCAAAAAACCAGCTGTTCATTTCATTTATCCTTTATATTGGGTTTCAAATTTATGCATTTCTTCTCTAATTTTAGTTATTTCTTTTCTCCTACTAATTTTGGGTTTGGTTTGTTGTTCTTCTTCTATGTTCTTGAGATGCATTGATAGCTTGTTTATTTGATGCCTTTCCAATTTCTTGATGTAAGCACCAATTGCTATAAACTTTCCTCTTATTGCTTTTGCTGTATCCCATAAGTTTTGATATGTTCATTCATTTCCAGAAATTTTTTATTTCTCTTTTGATTTCTTCTATGTCCCAATGTTCATTTAGGAGCATGTTGTTCAGTCTCCATGAGTTTTCATATGCTCTAGAGATTCTTGAGTTGTTAGTTTTCAGCTTCATTCTATTGCAATCAGAAAAGATGCATGGCATAATTTTGATGTTTTTTTTTTAATTTGCTGAGACTTGCTTTATGTCCTAGCATAGGTCTATCCTAGAGAAAATTCCATGCACTGAGGAAAAAAAATGTGTATTCAGAAGCAAGTGTGGGATGAAAAGTTCTATATAGATCAGGTATGTCCATTTGGTCCATGGTGTCAATTAGCTCTGTTATTTTTTGCTGATTTTCTGTCTAGTTGATCTATCATTGCTGAAAGTGGGTTGTTGAAGTACCCCATTACTATTGTATTGGAGTCTATATCTCCCTTTAGAACCATTAACATTTCTCTTAAATATTCAGGTGCCCTGGCACTGGGTGCATATAACTTTATTATAGACCCATCTTCCTGTTGAGTTGATCCATTAACCATTACATAGTTCCCTTCATCTCTTTTAATTAAGGTCTATTTTTCTCTGATGTTAAGAAGGCTATCCCTGCTCTTTTTTGCTTTTTGTTAGCATGGAATCTTGTTTTCCATCTTTTCACTTTCAGTCTGCATATATCTTTGTTGATGACGTATGTTTCTTGTAGGCAACAAATAGATAAGTCTTGTTTTTTAATCCATTCAGCAATTCTGTATCTTTTAACTGGAGAATTTAGTCCATTTGCAGTCATTGATACCGTGATTTTAAAAAGCTCTTGGGTGATGCTAAAGGTGTTTGTCCTCTGAGCATACTTTGAGAAGCACAGATTTGCAGCTCCTCAGTTAGTATACTTCTTACAAGTGGAAAATCTCTACTCTCAGAAATTGCTCAGATATTTTAAAATATCTGAAAATTTGCAAAACTAGTTATAGGAGACTCAGACCTCCAGACAGTGAGTTATTTTAAAAAATATATATATAAATCGGGCCAGCACTGTGGCTCACTAGGCTAATCCTCTGCCTGCAGCGCCGGCACCCCAGGTTCTAGTCTCAGTTGGGGCGCTGGATTCTGTCCTGGTTCTTCCTCTTCCAGTCCAGCTCTCTGCTGTGGCCCGGGGGTGGGGATGGGGGTGGAGGATGGCCCAGGTCCTTGGGCCCTGCACCCGCATGGGAGACCAGGAGGAAGCACCTGGCTCCTGGCTTCAGATCGGTACAGTGCTAGCTGTAGCAGCCACTTGCGGGGTGAACCAATGGAAAAGGAAGACCTTTCTCTCTGTCTGTCTCTCTCTCACTGGCTAACTCTGCCTGTCAAAAAAAAAAAAAAATGAATCAATGAATCAGTCATGTATGTGATTCAAATTAGATAATTAACTGCATTGCTTTAAAAATAATTTGACTTAGAAATTTAGAAGCCCTTGTCCTATATCAGAGTGCTTTCGTTTGATTTCCAGATCTTAACTCCTATTTCCAGCTTTCTGCCATTGCAGATTTGGATGCAGCAGGAGATGGCTCAGGTCCCCACCACCCAGGTTGGAGACCTGGATTAAGTTTTGGGCTCCCAGATCCTGGCTCCCAGCTCTGGGCAACACAAACATTTGGAGAATAAACCAGTGAATGGGAGCCCTGTTATGTCTCTCCGTAATAAAATAAAATTCACTGGAGGTCTAACAATATGCCAGGCACTCTGACAAGTGCTTCACATGAAACACCTTCTCTTAATAAAGTCCACACAAAAGTGGACACATAGACTTGACAAATGCTGCTTTATCATTTAAGGGGTTAGTGTGTGTTTTGTGCCCTTGGGCAGATTTTGCAACTAATTTCTTTTCTCTTTCAAAGTCCTTATTCAGTATTTGATATCCTTGATACAAGATTTTCCACTGCTAAATAGACATTTAGCCCAAAACATCATGTCCTTAGGCAACTGCAAATAAGGGCACACTTAGCAGTTTTTGTTTACATGGCCTGAAATGATCTCAAATGGAGTCACAGATTACATTCTACCCACCACTGGACAGAGCCCTGGACACGGCCCATGCAATCCCAGAGTATCTCTCAATGATGACTTCTTTGTGTTTATTCAAGACCACTGTCATTAGTGTGAAAAAACGCCCAGATTTCTCATCTTCCGGCCAGTGGGAGGTTGTTACTCAGAGCAACAGCAAGGAGCAGAGTGCTGTCTTTGACGCAGTCATGGTCTGCAGTGGCCACCATATCCTGCCTAACATCCCACTGAAGTCATTTCCAGGTGAGGCCTGAGGAGAGCCCCAGCTCTCCGGGACAGATCTTAGGTAATTTCTATCCAACTGTATTGACAGGCAGGACTCACTACTCTGATGGAGCCTAATGCTGAGACTGGGAAAGAGCTGAAAAGATGGAAGACACAAAGTGCCATGTTGGTTTCTTGTGACCTGTTTAGGTCTTCGCTACACAGAAAGCTCAGCTTACTTCCACCAAAGTCACTTAGTGTTCCCCAGAACTTAATAACATTCTTACCTTAATAGGTTCTCTCTGGAGAGGGCTTTTAGCCGTATGCTTACCTGGGCCTTTTTCTATCCAGCCAGACACCTGTGACTTTGTCCTGTGCCTGGAGCCTTTTCCAAAGAGCCATGTCCATAGAAATAGGGTGCATTCCTGGAAATAAAAACTTCCGCCGAACAGTGATGAGCACGGAGCCATCTGTCCCAATGCCCCCAGGCTTTCCCTCAAAGAGCACGCTTCCTTCCTGTGGCCCTCAGGAAACATCTAATACAGTGGCTCACCAGCTAGGCTGTTCATTACAATCACCTGTGGATCTTCTAAATCATGGTGCCTGGGGCCCATCTGCAAAGATTGAAATGCTATGGGGAAGGGCTGGGTCAATTGAGGCTTGCTCAGGTGATTTTAATAGGCAGAACTGAGACCTCCTGATTCAAAGCAATGCTTCCCAAGCAGAACCATCTGGATGATTTTCCAAAGAAGAATTGCTGCCTCCTGCTCCCCATTTCTGATTCAGTGAGTCTGGTGTGAGACTGAGGATTCGCATTTATTACAGCTTCCCAGGTGATGCTGATGTTACTGGATGAGGGACCACGTTTTGAGAACAAATGATCTAAAGGTTCTTTCAAGTAACTACCATTGAAGGCAGACTTTAATAAAGTAGGTGTTTCTGGGAAGTAAGTAGTAATTAGTAGGCTGTTCTGCAATTAACCACCAGGAGGTTACTGATTTATGGAAACATAATTTCTATATGCTTGGATTATAGTTTATTTTCATTTTTGTTTGTTTTTGCTAGCAAACAATATGATTTCCAATTAGTACAGGATTACAATATTAGAACTTTTTAACGTGTTTAAGAAATATTTTTAAACTATCTGCTATGTATTTAGTGAAGCATTAAGCCTTTGAACATAATGTAAATTAAAATATTATCTCAAAACGAAAAAATGAGAAGTATCATTATATTCTTAGAAGTGTCTATGAGCTATATTGAATCTGTTCTCTTAATATTAATATATTAATGATAGCATTTATAAGAATTGTGTTGTAGTAATTATGCATTTGCTAGGACTCTGAGAATCTACTGTGTTAATAAATTCATTTTAAAAATCAACAGCAAACATTCAAGAGGCTAGCACATAGTCCTGAGTCTACTCTATCCATGATAAATACACAGGCTGCAGCCTCTGAAGTCAGATCCTCTGGTTCTGTACTTTACACTTGGTGCTAATGTTTCTAAATGTGCCTTATTCTTTGATTTTGCTGATTGGCCTTGCTTTTGCAACTCCTGTGGAAGGAAAGAAGTAAATCAAGTGTTTGACCTCAGAAAAGAACAGCTGACAGTGCAAGTTTTGTTGCAATTAACTTGACATAATTGTTTACTCAGAAGTTCACTGCCTTCTCTCTGCTTCCCCCGAAGGTATCGAGAAGTTTAAAGGCCAATATTTCCATAGTCGCCAATACAAACATCCAGCTGGACTTGAAGGGAAACGCATCTTGGTGATTGGAATAGGAAACTCGGCCTCAGACATTGCCGTTGAGCTGAGTAAGAAGGCTGCTCAGGTGTGGTGCTTTCTGCTTACCCAGGACTATGAGGGAGAGGAAATGTAAAGGGCACAGCACAGAACCCCAGCTGTGTAACCAAGGCTCCTTTACTCATTAATCTGTTAGTTGGTTGTCCCATGTGGTATCATAGAAAAATCTGGAAGGCAAGAAGCCAGAGTCCACCTCCCAGCTCCACCTGCAACGTGCCATGTGCCCTAGAGTGAGTCATTTCTGTTCTCTGGACAGTTTTTTAAATGGGCAGTCTCAGATGTTTTTCAGTCCAAGGGACTATTTCTACCCAGGGGACTTAACAAGATGTTGACCTGTTCATATTTGGGAGGTTCTTTTTAAAACTTTAGAGTATATTTGAATATATGTGAATTATAGATAATACAATGTCCATAGTATGCACAAAATAAAGATTAAATCAATAATAAGACTTCCAACCAAAACCATAGCTATTTAGGTGTTTCATGAAACTGTCCAAGGACTGTTGTCTTTGCACCTTTTCAGATACACCCACATCCCATATCACAGTGCCTGGGTTCAAGCGTTGGTTTCACTCCTGACTCTAGCTTCCTGCTAATCAACACCCTAGTAGGCAGCAGGTGATGGCTCAAGTACTTAGGTCTCAGCCACTCATATGAGAGACCTGGGTTGAGTTCCCAGCTCCCAGCTTTGACCTTGTCCAGCCCTCACTGTTGTGGGCACTTAGGAAATGACCCAGCAGATCAGAAATCCCAATATCTATTTCCGTCTCTCTCTCTCTCTTCCTCCATCTCTCTGTGTGACTGAGTGACTGCCTTTCAAATAAATGTAAACTAATAATCAAAAAACATTTTAAAACATAGATAATGCTGATAGAGATAGTTGGGAATGACAGAAAATAACTCCCTTCTGGAAGGATATACATTAGGCCAAGACAGTGTTGGGTTCTCTCCCAAAGGATTCTCTCTCAATAACACCTCAACCAGGAGCCCTATCATCCTCACACTAGCCTCTTCATTCTGGTGCCTCTGGCTACACAGACTCATATGGCCATGTCCAGAATCAGCAAAACTTTCTTGCCCTCAGTCTTACACTTTCAGGACTTGAGATGCCCAGCTGCAAACATGGTAAACAAATATGCCCCCAAGCAGGTTAACAAAGGGGTTGCACTGGAATCTGTCAGACCCATCTACCAGTCAATATCAGTTGGTACCAGCCTGGGGACAGAGAAGGTCACTAACACCAAAAAGAGATTTATTAGACTTTAGAAGTTTTCATATTTTTTCTGAAGGGAGCTACTTTTCACTCTGCAAAGCTTTAAGACCAACTTCCATGTGAAGAATGAGTGATGATGCAGTAACCTCAGAAGCTCAGGGCAGAGTGGGAGGATTGAGAGCCACCAGCTCTCATCTCCTTCACACTGGGAATACCAGCAAAGCCTGGGAAAGGTAACGTGATGGGGCAGGAGATAAAAGCTGAACTAAGAGAGGCCGGCGCCGCGACTCACTAGGCTAATCCTCTGCCTTGCAGCGCCGGCACACCAGGTTCTAGTCCCGGTACAGGTGCCGGATTCTGTCCCGGTTGCCCCCCTTCCAGGCCAGCTCTCTGCTGTGGCCAGGGAGTGCAGTGGAGGATGGCCCAAGTACTTGAGCCCTGCACTCCATGGGAGACCAGGAGAAGCACCTGGCTCCTGCCTTTGGATAGGCGCGGTGCGCCGGCCGCAGCGGCCATTGGAGGGTGAACCAACAGCAAAGGAAGACCTTTCTCTCTGTCTTTCTCTCTCACTGTCCACTCTGCCTCTCAAAAAAAAAAAAGCTGAACTAAGAGAAGAGTCATCCTAGACCCTTAGATGCTGTCAGATCCATGGTTTGCACTTAGGACAGATGTTCCAAAGCTATCAAATCTTGGGTTGCAAGAGCCACTTTAAGTGGGTCTGATCATGCAAAAAAATTCCTCAATGTCAAGAAACTGCCTGGTCAACTTTGTGTGCCTTACAGCTCCTTAAACAATCTTTTGTATGAAGTGTGTCTTCAGTACTTCTTAGATTCATAAGAGAAATTACAGTATAATTATATGTTATAATATATCTAATATTGTAATAAAAGTATAATTATCTATAATTGCAATGAAACCTTACATAGACTACCTTAGTCTCAAATCCTCTGTAAGAAGACTTACCACAGGGGGCTGGCACTGTGGCAGGTGAAGCTGCTATGTGCAGTGCAAGCAACTCATATAAGTTCCAGTTCAAGTCCTAGCTGCTCCACTTCCAACCCAGCTCCCAACTAATACACCTGGTAAAGCAGTAAAACATGTCCCAAGTTGTTGGGCCCCTGCACCCATGAGGGAGACCCACATGAAGCTCCTGGCTCCTGGCTTTGGCCTGGCTCAGCCCTGGCAGTGGTGGCCATTTGGGGAGTGAACCAGCAGATAGAAGATCTCCTGTCTGTCTCTCTCTCTCTGTCTGTAATTCCAACTTTCAGATAAATAAATAAATAAATAAATCTTAAAAAAAAAAAGAGGAAGACTTACCAGAGACATTACAGTAGCAAGGCACATAAAGGATGAAACTAGAACATCTTCAAAACCCAAATTCACCCAGATCTTGACTGCTCTCTGCTGTATTAAAGGAAGTTCACTTTCATAAAGCTATGGCATCCTTTATCACAGCCCAAAAGCATCATTCAAGATATTATGACACTAAGTTCTGGTGCCAGGTGATCCACACACTTCCCACCAAACACCACATCTCTGGCCTTTGGCTTGAAGCATGCACCTCAGGCCTTTCACACTCTCGCCACTAGCAGAATTATACAGGCTGGAGTCCCTGGCTGCAGGGAGAACCACCACGGAAAGAGAGTAAATAACATCGGCTCAGCTTGCATTTTGAAACATGGACTGATCTGATGGAAAAAAGGGGAACAGTCAGTCAAGGAAAGAGACATCAAGGGGAATATTTAAGATCAGTATCAAATACGTACTCAAAGTACTGGTCAATCTTCCTAGGAGCAACTGGAGAAATCAGGATGGAAGCAGGTCACTGCACAGAGAATAAGCAAGTGCCTCTGTTATGTCGATGCCAGTTGGCAGGCTGAAGATTAAGGTCCCTCCCCCAAATCTGTACCCTAACTGTGGCTTGCTCCAGACATGAGGCATTATATGTAATTCTCCCCCTTCCTCCCACAGCCTAGATTTACAAAATAATAACAGCTAGCAGTGTCTTCCATTTGTTTTAAGGACTTTACAAATATCATTATTTAATCTATATAAAATTACTTAATCTGTACAAAAATCTATACTAATTACTTAATCTATACAAAAATGCTATGAGGTAGATACTGCTGTAGGCCCATTTCATGGAGAGAGATATTGAGGCACAAAGTGGTTGAAATAAGTCATCAAAGGCAACACTGAGGTAAGTATGAGACTGGGATTTAAACCCAGGATGTCTGGGTCCAGAGTCCATGATCTTAAGTTCTTAAATCAGTTTCCTTGTAAATTAATCTTATGTGTTGATTAAATGCAGCCTCAAACAATAGAATTCATAGGATGCTATATAAAAATTTGAGAAGGCTATTCAAACACACTTGGATGAAGGGGGAGTAATAATGAATAAAGTAAAATATTTGCTTGAAAAGAAACTTCATGTTTCCCAAATGGCAAAAGTTAGTTGACAAGGTAAAGAATGGTATATCCAGCCGGCACCGCGGCTCACTAGGCTAATCCTCCGCTTTGCGGCGCCGGCACACTGGGTTCTAGTCCCGGTACAGGTGCCGGATTCTGTCCCGGTTGCCCTTCTTCCAGGCCAGCTCTCTGCTGTGGCCAGGGAGTGCAGTGGAGGATGGCCCAAGTGCTTGGGCCCTGCACCCCATGGGAGACCAGGAGAAGCACCTGGCTCCTGCCATCGGATCAGCCGCGGCAGCCATTGGAGGGTGAACCAATGGCAAAAAGGAAGACCTTTCTCTCTGTCTTTCTCTCTCACTGTCCACTCTGCCTGTCCAAAAAAAAAAAAAAAAAAAAAAAGAATGGTATATCCCAGAGGAAACTCAGAGGTAGATTTGAAGAAAAAGCAAATTGCAATCTAAGCTTACAGTATGGAAGGAAGATGACTTCTCTTGTTGTTCCCCTTCCAGGAATATAAGCCTATATGGACATCTACAGAGTGTTTAGGCCATAATC